>NW_006399885.1:3324229-3328420 GCF_000299155.1 Elephantulus edwardii | reverse complement strand
ATACCCAAAACCAAGCCACACACAAAATAACCACAGGTACAGCTATCTGGGTGATATTTTACTCTTGTGTTTCAAGAGCAGCAGTTTGCCAGCTACAGGAGTGAGGAGAACTGGGAAGAAGAATAAGTCAGAGGGAGAGGGAAAGAGTGAGGAGGGAAAGGCAGAAGTGGGGGGAAGCTGGAGGAGTGGGTATAGACTGAGGAGGAATAAAGAGGCTCATGGTGGAGATGGCAAAAATGGGAAGGGTTGGGGAGGAGCAGGGAGGAGTGAATGGAGGGATGAACAGGGGACTTGGGAAGGGATGGGAAAGACAGAGGAGTGGGGAGAGTGTGGACACATGGAAGGTGGCAGAGGGTCCCTGTTCAGATGGACTGGGAGTCTGAGATCTGTGAGCTCCGGGCAGTAGAGGGTGAGGTGACTGCTAAATGATCCCAGAGGAAGCTGGTCTCTGAATGTGTTCACTTCAGGCCTCCTAGGGCTCAGGGCAACCAGCCGCAGGCACATGGGCCTTCAAGCACCCAGAAGCAGATAGCAAAGGGCCAGTGCAAGGCAGGGGAGGCCTGAAAACTTCTCAGATGACAGCCGAGCTAAGAGGATGGTCATGTGTGTGTTCTGGTCTGGACTGAATTTTCCTTCAAAGAACACAATTTGCTTTCCAGAGCAGGTGAGGAAAAGGAATGTGAAACAGATTGCTCGAATTTCATCCAAAAAGTACAGGAGTAATGGAATCAGCCATTACATTAATCCTCATCTTCAGACAAATTTTTCTGAAACTCAGCAGGTGGCAGGAGAACAGGCCAGGGGTGACAACTGACGAAATCGGCTTGCTTTCTCCAAAGCCAATTGGGAAACTCAACGTCCTTGCCCAAGTTGTGCAAGGGAAATTTCTCTTCGATTGTATAAATAACAGATCCCAGTAACTATTTATGTTGAAACCCTTCACCCGGTTGTCTGTGATTGAATTTTCCTTCATTTGCATCAACGCCTTCCAGCTGCCCGAGGGCTGGGCAGGTGGTTCTGGGCAGCCGTGACTGGGGCTGGATTCCAGGCAGCGAGGTGGTGTGGACAGGTCTCAGGGCCTGGGCAACTGTATGCGGCTCCCCTCTTGCCACGCACCAGCCATGTGGCTGGAACAAGAGGCTTCTGTTTTGTAGGTCTCTTTCTATTTTTGTCCTTTTTAGGGATGCTAAGTGAGAAATTAATAAGAAAAATCAAAGAACTGAGGGCTTTGAGGGTTAAGAATATTGAATATACATAGACTGCCAAAAAGAACAAACAAATCTGTTTTAGTAGAAGTGAAACCAGAGTTCCTCTTAGAAACAGGGATGGCAAGATTTTGTCTGACATACTTTGGGCATGTTTCAAGAGTAATCAGATCCTGGAGAAGGCTGTTTGTTGTTATGTGCTGTTGAGTCACCTGTGACTCATAGCAACTCTATGTACAACAGCCCTAAACCCTGCTCTATCCTGTGTCAATCTTATTGTCTCTAACACACCTATCACCATTACTCCAGTCACTGAATCAATCCATCTCATCGAGGGTCTTCCTCCCCTGAGCTGTCCTTCCACCCTCCCAAGTATGGCTTCCCTCTCCAAGGACAGGTCCCTCCTTGCAACATGTCCAACATGTCAGATGAAGCTTCAGAATCCTTGCCTCCAAGAAGTAGCCTGGTTTCACCCTCTCTAGGATAAACCTGTTTGTTCTCCTAGCAGTCCACGGTATATTCAATACTCTTCTTCAGCATCACAGCTCAGAGACATCGATTCTCATTCTGTCACCCTTAGTCATTGTCCAGATTTCTGATGGAGAAGGATAAATGTCTGGAAAAGTGGAGGACCAGTAAAAGAGAGGAAGACCCTCAACAAGACTGACACAGTGGGTACACTAAGGGTTTGAGTACAATAGAGATTGTGAGGATGGTACAGGAGCAGGCAGGGTTCTGATGGGTTGCATATGTGGTCACTATGAATTGGAGTCAACGTAAAAGTACCTAAGAACAAAAATAGAGAGAGGGAATTCCTCTCAGTTGACACAATGGCTACAAAACAGTGGCTGAGCATAACAATAGAAAGGAGAGCACAGAAACTATCTCCTGTTTTCAAAAGGGTCAATCTAAGTACAAACCAAGTGGACAGCAAGGAAGAATTCTTACATTCCCTGTAAGACTTGAGTTCAATTCCTGGTCAGTGCATTCTTTTTAAAAAAATTTTATTGGGAAAAGTATATTGGGGATACAAGGAGGTGAGGGTTGGAAGCAGAAGGATGAGGATGGGTAGGGATGAAAATTGCAGGGATGCAGTTGCAGAGCTGCACAATTTGGTTGGTAGGGGAACAGTTGGAGGAAATGAAAAGGATCCAGTGGGAACCAGATGATACAGGGCAATGATAAACATAGTCAAATGGTGATTAAACCAACTGTCTTATTCACTTGTGGGTTTCTCATTTGGGAACTGGGCACAGACTCTCTGGTTTCTTCATGCTGAACAGGGGCATTGATGTGAAGGGGGAAAGGGAGCACTCTTTATCACTTTACTGGTGGTCTTGCATTAAAGCTGCTTGCCTTCTTCTGTTAGAAGATATTTTCCTGACATTACTCCCCTCTGGACTGCAAAGTGTTTTCCCAGGTGGGCCCAGTGGGTATGACTGACAGAACCCTGAGGCTCCATCCTCCTTTGCTTCCTTAGCGGACAGTTGTATTTCCTTTTTTTCTCTGGAACTGGGTTCAGAGTCAGGTCTGGAGTAAAACTCAGTATTTATAAGAAAGGAAGCAAATCTAGAGAGAACAAACTTGTGAGTTACAAAAAGAAGGGCTTTGGAGGTGTTACTTACTGATGTGCTGGGGGAGAAGGTGGAGGAAAGTAGCCTAGATAAAATTCTCTGTATACCCTACACAGTTTTTTCTACTCAGGGGTCAGATGGCACAACCTGAAGGCTGAGGAGATCACCCTGAGGGCAAGCCGTGGCCCAAAGACGGCTCACCCCTATCTGGGAGACACACCCTAGGGGCTGGCTGACACACTCCCCAACCAAAGTCTGGACCCTCACCTGACCGAAGATCATGTGGCCAGGGACAGAGTCCCCAATTCCAGCACTGCTACCTTTACCCCCCCTCCAATAAGTGGTAATACTGTAATTTGAAGTAGTTGTCACTGCCCTCCCCCTTTATAAAGGGAGAAGGGAACCTGAGAGTAGTGAACAAACTCCCCCAGGTCTAAACAGTTCTTAACAGAGGCATTCAACAGATCAAAATGTGTGGTGCATTTAGGATATCTGCCATCTTGGACATAATACCACTGTTAAGTATCGTCAAGTAGACAGCTCACAGTGACTTTCATCAATCCATTGTATTGGTGATCTTCCTCTCTGGCCTGCCCAAGGAAACCCCAACCTGCCGCTGCATCTCCCACCACTGCCATTTTGGTTCTAAGAATTCTCCCCAGAACAAGTCCACTCTGTGGCGGTGTGGCGGCTCCACTGCACCAGCCTCGGGGGCCCAGTGCCTACCATCCATTTCGGGTGAGGGGATCCCTGGGGTCCTGCAGTGGGAGCCTCATGGAGCTGTGGCAGCGGTGTGGGCTAGGCTGCAGGGGATTGGGAGCCACTGGACTCACCCATTCCTCTCTGGGAATCCTTGATCTCCTGATGGTGAGCCTCAATCCGCACTGAAGACCAGTCATCAACTGTTTAACTGTTCAATTATCACTAAACAGA
This sequence comes from Elephantulus edwardii, assembly GCF_000299155.1. Classification (NCBI taxonomy): domain Eukaryota; kingdom Metazoa; phylum Chordata; class Mammalia; order Macroscelidea; family Macroscelididae; genus Elephantulus; species Elephantulus edwardii. Next base: position 3,324,708 of record NW_006399885.1, on the reverse strand, counting down.
GGTCTGTAGAAGGCCATGGTGACCCTCCTCCAAGTGGTCCGCTGGTCCCGCAGCTCACCACCCTGTCTCTGCCTCCACTGCCATCTTGGAGTCCCCCAAGAATTTCTACATTCTTATTGGATCACCTTTCTTGGGAATAGTAACAAATAATGATTTATTCCAGTCAGTTGGCCAGAAATCTTCCACATTTCTTGTAGCAAAGCAGTGAGGCTGCATCTGTTAGTTGAAACATGTCAATTGGTATCTCACTGATTTCTGGGGACTTATTTTTTGCCAGTGTCTTCAGTGCAGCTTGAACTTATTCTTTCATTACCAATGACTCTCTATGATATGCTACTTCCTAAAATACTTCAGTGTTGATTAATTCTTTTTGGTAGAGTGACTCTGTCTATTTCTTCCATTTTCACTTGATGCTTCCTGGATGATTCAAAATTTTGCCCATAATATCTCTTTTTTTATTTTAAATAACACAGTATTCC
>NW_006399885.1:3310372-3324129 GCF_000299155.1 Elephantulus edwardii | reverse complement strand
CCCACCCCTCCCCACCAGCTCGCTTCCCCCTCCGAAGAGAAAAAAAAATTCCTTCATTAGTATACAATTCCCACGTCCCTTGAAACTCAAGACTTAAATTTGTTTTCCAGTTCTCTCATCTTGAGAAATGCCAGGCAATTCCTTCCTTTTTTCTTCTCTAACTCCAACTCTTTGCACATTCCATTATAATACTTTATTTTGTCTTCTCTAGCTGCCCTTTGAAATCTTCTGTTCATATCTTTCACTTTTGTATCTCTTCCCTTTGCTTTGGCTTCTGAATGCTTTAGGGCCATACCTACAATGTCTGATTGTTCCTTTATTGTTCAAGTCATGGCTTAATCTCCAGAAGATTTTTGGAGACTGTAAATCACATAGGAGGAGATCCTTCTCCCTTGGAGCTCCTGATGGATTTGAACCACCAGACAGATGCCACCTTTGAATTAGCAATGCAATCCCTAGGGACTATTATAGTGTCTATTATACTACTGATTCACTTTTTTTACACGACCACCTCTTCCCTCACTTTCCATCCCAGAATGATAAGAGAATGATTCAATGTGTAAACCTTTCTTTTGCTTTTTATATAACAAACCACATTTATTGCCCTTAGTGTATCTACAACATTGCATCTCCCCAGGAATAACTTACAGGAAAAATGCACTGAAGGGATATGGAGGCAAAGTCCTAGTTCTGCAAACATGTGCTAAGCATTTAATGAGAAAGAAAGAAGGGAAAAAAAGGAGCTAAACTGTCAGTTTTTACTTTAACAGCAAAGAATTAACTGGAGATTTTTTTTTTCTAAACTAAATTTTAGTCTTTAGTTGCATGAAAACATAGACCCAAAGATTGATTGTATTGCTAAAGTCTTCAGGCAGAATGGTGGCCTAGTGCTAAGGAGCTGTGTTGCACTCTCAAAGACACGTGGTTGGAATCCACCAGGTGCTCTGTGGGAGTAAGGTGGGCAGTGTCCTCCTGTGCAATTCACTGCCTCTGAAAACCTGCTGAAGGTTAGTTATGAGTTGGTTCTGACTAGACAGCATACAACAACAACAATTAGTGACCTAGTGGGTAAAAAATTGCCCTGCCAACCCAAAAACACCACCAAAGATGGTTCGAATCCACCAGCTTCTTCAGAAGAGAAAGGTGGGCATTCTCTTCCCGTGCAATTTACAGTCTCTGAAAACCCACTGGCCGATCAGCTATGGGTCAGTTCTAACTCAATGGCGATAAAAGGGGGAGAAAAGGGCGGATTCAGGAAGTGTAAAGGGGTCTTCATCAACTAGAGAAGGACTGCATAGACAACTTTCATTAACTACAAACACCATCTTCATTACCAAGGATAATTCTCAAAGATAATCTAAATTCAGGGTGTTAGGTGCTAAACCAGAAACTTCTCCACACGTGGAGTTACCTGCTAAAACTGACACATGCCAATAGCATCCAGTTTTTCATCATTGGAATAAATTTTCATGACTTTTGTAAATTTTTTTGTGTATTTGTAAGGAGCTCTGGTGGCACAGGGCATGATGCATTATGCTACTAATGAAGAGATCAGCGATTTGAATCCATCTGCTGCTCTGAGGGGAAAGATGAGCAGTCTCTTCTCAGAAAGCGTCACAGCCTTGGACACTGGGTGGAGAGGTTGAGTTGCAGTCAACTCTGCAGCAGCGAGCTTGGGTTTGGGTTTGCGCACATTAAAATATATGTAATGTTTCCACTCCCTAAAGGTAAGTACAAATGAGACTTCTGAAGATGTTGTTGTTGTTGTTGTGTGCCCTGCTCTATCCTGCGCCAACCGCACTGCCTCTGACACACCCATCCTGATTACCCCAGTCACCGAATCAATCCATCTCATAGAGGGTCTTCCCCTCCTGTGCTGTCTCTCCACCCTCCCAAGCATGATGTCCCTCTCCAAGGACCCGTCCCTCCTGGCAACATGTCCAAAGTATGTCAGACGAAGCCCCAGAATCCTTGCCTCCAAGGAGCAGCTTGGTTTAATCCTCTCCAAGATGAATCTGTTTGTTTTCCTGGCAGTCCATGGTACATTCAGTACCCTTCTCCAGCACCACAGCTCAAAAGCATCCACTCTCCTTCTGTCCTCCCTAGTCATTGTCCAACTCTCTGATGCATAACAAGCGATTGCAAAGACCATGGCCTGTATCAGGCGCACCTTAGTCTCCAGAGAGACACTGTTGTTCCTGAGTACCTTTGAGAGGTCCCTAACAGCAGACTTTCCCATCGCGATACGCTTTTTGATTTCCTGACTGCTGGTGCCAAGAGTGTTGACTGTGGAGCCGAGCAAACTGAAGCTGTGAACAATCTCAATCTCTTCGTCATCCATCCTGACACTGCCAATTGGTCCAGCGGCGAGAATCTTTGTCTTCTTGACATTGAGCCTCAGTCCATACTGAAGGCTGCAGTCCTTGGCCCTTCGCAGCAAGTGCATGAGGTCCTCCTCAGTTTCAGCAAGCAGGGTTGTGTCATAGTTATAATAAAAGGCAGTAATAGTGAAAACATGGTTTTTCATTCTGCTTCCTTTTTTAATTGAGATTTTAACGAAAGTTTACAAAAAAACCTTTAGATTTCCATTCATTTATTGTTGCACTTTTCTCCCATATGCCCCCAGTTTGATTTTCTCTTTAAAAAAACAAAAAATTTTTTCATTGTTGCACAATTTCCTCCCTCTCTCTGTACCCCATCCCTAGTCGACTTTGCTATGCACCTTTTATTCTGGATTGTTGTCATACAAACGTATTTAAAACAAACAAACAAATAACCAAAAAAAACCCCACACCAAAAAAACCACCCCACAAGAATGCAACAAACTTCTATTTACAACAAAACTGGCTTGATGCAGAGTTGTCAGAACATCAGAAACTTGGGAACCACCTGTACAAGATGGTACATAAATTTACTCTCTCTGGATTTTGGAAGTTGGAAGTCCAAGTTCAGGACTTTGGCTGTAGGTGAAAGCCCTCTCTGCCTGTGCTGTGGGAAATCCTGGCCTAAGCTTCTCGGGTATGCTCCCTCCATGATCCCCAGAGATCTCTACATCCTTCTTTCTGATTCACCCTTGCTTTTGTGCTGCATCTGCCCCTTGTATAACTCAAATGTGACTGGATTAAGATACATCCTGCACTGATATGCCCTTATTAGCATAACAAAGCAAACCCTGCCTTCAAATTGAATTACAACCACAGGGGTGTGATTGATTGTTCTTCAGTTTCTTGTTGTTCAATTCTACCACACAGAGCAGAACTTCTCCATCATGGACAGTCTCAGAACTCCAATGGAGAATCAGTTATACATTGGTTTCAACTGGATGACAATGACTTTGTCTTTGTTTAATTGGGTTTATTGGGGTTTTATAAATCTCTAAAGAAGTGGATCATTCAGCCTTTCTCCCTTGGAGCCGCTGGAAGGGTTTGAATGGCCAATTATTTTGTTAGAAGTCAAGCTCATAAACATTGCACTATCAGAGCTACTTGACCACAGGTTAGGATTTACAACACTTATTTTTAAAGGAGAGAATTCAATCTAAAGGATAAATGTGGCTTGCATAAGGCACACCTCAGATTTTAAATCGAATTCTTGCTCTTTAGCACTCTGAAGAGATCTCTGACAGCAGAACTGTCCATTTGATTTCTTAACTGCTGCTTCCATGGGTACTGATAGTGTCTCTGAGTAAAATGAAATCATTGGCAATTTCAATCTTTTCTCCAATTCATCATGTTGTTGTTGTTGTTGTTGTTGTGTGCCGTCAAGTCGCTTGCGACACATAGCGACCCTATGTACAACAGCCCTAAACACTGCTCTATCCTGTGCCACTTGCACTGACTCTGATGCACCCATCCCGATTACCCCAGTCACCGAATCAATCCACCTCATAGATAGTCTTTCCCTCCTGTGCTGTCCCACCACCCTCTCAAGCATGATGATCCTCTCCAAGGACTGATTGGTTCCTCCTTACAACAGGTCCAAAGTATCCGAGATGAAGCCTTTTACTTCTTTTAGGTAGAGATGTAATCCACACCGAAGGTTGTATAATCTTTGGTCTTCTTCAGTAAGTGTTCCATGTTCTCTTCCCTTTCAGCAAGCAAAATTGTGTCATCTACACATTACAAGATTGTGTCATCTGGCAAGGTTGAGTCATGGCTGTTGATGAATCTTCTTCCAATCTTGATGCCTCTTTCTTCTTCATATAGTTCAGTTTCTCAAAATATTTGCCCAACACAAATGAATAAGTATGATAAAAGGACATAACCCTGACACACTCCTTTCCTGATTTTAAAACACACAGTTCCCTCTTGTGCTGTTTGAATGATCCTTCATCTAACTTACTTATATCCACACAGTCAGAGGTTGTCATAGATAGTCAATAAAACAGAAGTTAAAACTTTCTGGTACCTTCTGCTTTCAATCAAGATCCATCTGACATCAGTAACGATGTTCTTTATTCCAAAGTCTGTTCTGAATCCAGTTTTAGTTTCTGGGAATTCCTTGTCAATGTACTTCTTCAATTATTTCTTAAACGATATTCAGCAAGATTTTACTTGCCTGTGATAATAATGATAATTTTCAATAATTTCCACATTCTCTTGGAACATTTTTTTTAATGGGCATAAGTATGGATTTCTTCCAGTCAGTTGGCCAGATAAAGATGTCTTGGTATAGACTAGTAAACAAAGTCAGGGTTACAGCTCTTTGTTGAACCACCTCAATTGGTATTCCATCAATTCCTTGAGCCTAGTTTTTTGTCAGCACCTCCAAGACAGCCTGGACTTCTTTCTTCACTGATTCTCAATCATACCACTTCCTGAAGTGGTTCAGTGTCATTCATTCTTTTAAGTGCTATGACTCTATGCTTTCTTTCTATCTTTTGATGTGACCTGGCCCAGTCAATGGTTTGAGCAAGGAAGTCTTCAGTAGTGCAACTCAAAGCTTGAATATTTTCTACAATTCCTTAAGCTTCATAAATGTCAAGTGTGCTTTTCCATATTGCTTTTCTGACTCTAGGTCCTTCAATATTTTTAATACCATTTTCCTCTGCCTTCCTGAACTTCCCTTCTGTTCTTTTCTCTTTTCTTATAATGTCTTTCTTTAGCTTCTCTACATTAAATAAACATGTTTCAGAGTATCTTTTGATAACCATTTTGGTCTTTTCTTCATTCCTGTCTTTTAACAACCTTCTGCTTTCTTCATATATTATGTCATCCCATAATTCATCTGATCTCATAATTCATCTTCTCAATACTTCAAATATATATTTTTTCTTAATAAAATGTTTTAATTTCAATTGTTATTTTCATGAAAGTTTGCAGGAAAGTTAGATTTTAATTCATTCATTGTTGTGTATTTAACTCCCCCACCTTTTCCCCTCCCTTAGTTCATTTCAATTGTTATTTTCATGAAAGTTTGCAGGAAAGTTAGATTTTAATTCATTCATTGCTGTGTATTTAACTCCCCCACCTTTTCCCCTCCCTTAGTTCACTTTTATTGTTTTAATAGTCATTCACTGTTACACAATTACCTCCCTCCCCTCCTCCCTTCATTTTCTTTACAATGTACTTCTTATTCTGAGCTGTTCCCATACATATAATGTTTAATCATATATTCCTTTTAAACAGTTCTTTTCTTCATCTGTTTCAACACAGTATTCATTATCTATCCCCTCTGTTCTTAATTTCCCCAGCCCCATGTCAGTCCTGATTTATAACAATGGCATTATTCAGTGTTTGTCCTTTCATGACTGAGATATTTCACTCAGCATAATATCCTCAAGGGTCACTCATGTTGTGAAATATTTTATAAGTTCCTTGTTTTTCAATGCTGCATAATATTCTATTGTGTACTTATAGCATAGTTTTCCTATCCTTTCATTTGTTGATAGGCATTTACATGGCTTCCATCTCTTTGCTGTTGTGAATAACATGGCAATAAACAGAGATATGTGATATCTATTTGGGTGGCAGTTCTGGTTTCTTTAGGGTATATTCCTAATAGTGGAATTGCTGGGTGAAATAATATTTCTGTTTTCAACATGAGAAAGCACCATACTGCCTTCCATAGTGGTTGCACCATTTTACACTCCCACCAGTAGCTCCAATCTCTCCGCAACTCCACCAGCATTTGTTGCTTGCTGATCTATAAAACTTTTCTATTATTACAGGGTGAGATGATAACTCATAGTTGTTTGAATTGCATATCTGAAAGCTAGATATTTTAAACATTTCTTCATGTGTTTGTTTACCATGTGAATGTCTTCTTTGGTGAAATATCTATTCATATACTGTGCCCATTTTGTGATTTGGGTTGTTTTTCTTGTAAAGATGCTGGAGCATTCTGTAAATTTTAGATATGAGTCCCTTATCAGATATGTCATTACTAAATATTTTTTTCCACAGTCTGTGGCTTTCCTTTTTACCCTGTTCGAGAAGTTTTTTTATGTACATAGAGATTTGATACTTAGAATGTCTCACTCATCTCTGTTTTATTCTCTCCTGGTTATAGATTTTTTGAGATGCTTGGAAGACTGTTCATTTGTGGATTAAGGGTTCTAGAGTTCTTCTAAGCTTTTCTCTGGTGAAGTTTATTGTCCTTGGTTTTACTCTTAAGTCCTTGATTCACTTTGAGTTGGTTTTTGTGTATGATGTGAGGTGTGGGTCTTGCTTGAGTTTTCCACATATAGTTTTCCAATTCTGCCAACATTTGATAAAGAGGCTTTCATTTCCCCACTTAACTGATTTTTTGTCTCCTTATCAAAGACCGTTTAGCCATAGAGTTGATTTCTGTGTTCTCAATTCTATTCCATTGATCTATGCTTCTTTCACTGTACAGATGCCACACTGTCTTGACCACCATGGCTATGTTGAGGGATTTGAGATCAGGAAGTGAGATGTCTCCTACCTTGTTTCTCTTGTTTAGGAGTACTTTACTTATTCAGGTTTGGGTTGTTTGTTGTAGGTTGTTTTTTTCCCCATTCCAGATTAAATTGGATATTGTCTTTTCCATCTTGTTGAAGATTTTATTGAACTCGTAGATTGCCTTTGGTAGAATTGTCATTTTCATGATATTGAGTCTTCCTAACCATGAGCAGAGCATATTCACTTATTTTTCCAGATCTCTTTTTTTGTTTCTAGTAGTAATGTTTTGCAATTTTCTTTGAATAGGTCTTTTGTGTTTCTAGTTAAATTTACTCCAATGTACTTGATTTTGTGGTTAGTTATATTGATGGGTCAAACACTTCAAATACATTCTTGAAATGGCTTTTAAATCGTGATAGGATATTCTCAAAGTATTTTGGTTGTCATAGATTTATCTTCATTTTATTCAACCTTAATTATAACTTGCGTATAAGCAATATTGGTAGTCTAGAGTAGTTTCTGAAAGATCCCTTTTCTCCTTCTGAGCATGAAAAAATATAGAACTTTATTGATATATTATTCATACACCATAAAATTAACTCTTTTAAAATGTGTCATTTATTGGTGTTTAGTATATTCAGTGTTGTGCAGTCATCACCACTATTTTAATTCCAAAAAAATTTTATCACTCCAAAGAGAAACCTTGTTTGTCAGAAGCCATCAAACAGTTTTTCCCCAATCGCCTCTCCCCCCCAAGCCGCTGATAATCTCTAATCTACTGTCTGTCTCTGTGGATTATGGATCTACTTATTCTGGCCGTTTCGCACAAATAAAACCATGCAGTATGTGACCTTTTATATCTGTCATCTTTCACTGAGCATGTTCTCAGGGTTTATCCACTTTGTATCATGTTTCAGTGGGGAGACTTAGTGTCAGCTGCACACAGCCTCTGGCTTCTTAGGAGCAGCAGGTATGGAGGTCTCCAGGCACTTGTGGCGTTCTTTTTGCCCCAAGTGGGGGTTGGCAGAGTGGGCTTGCCAGATGAACTGGGGGTCTCTGGCCCAGAGTTTGCCAGCATTTGGGCATGCCAGAATGGTAAGATACTGAAAGGTCAGGCCACACCTAATGTCTTGTGGTTGCTGTGAGGCTGATCGCTGTGACACTGATGTGTCAAATGTGTTAATGGTTGGTTACCCATGGCAGACAGTGTTGGGTGGAGCTCCCCAATTAAAACAAGCTTGGAAGCAGGAGTGGTATCCACTTCCATAACCGCTTGCCTCCAGAAACCCTATGAATCTGGAGGGAGAATGAAAGACACACAAGTATTGAGGACTTTCCTTCATAAGGTCACTATGAGTCACCTGCAACTTGACAGCACTTAACAACAACAAGTCTATAGTTGGCTCCTGTCCTTATTCTGACTGCTGATATTGAGCTTTTCCACTATGTCTTTCCATAGATGTCACCAATTTGATTCCTTTGTACCCCATAAGGTAATGTTTGTGTGTACAAATAATGTTTTATTATTTGTTTGTTTACAAAACCCACTATTTATGATTAGTAAGCCATTGATCATACAAAAAGTAAGGTCATGCTATCATACTATCTCTGGTGTCCTTTTCTATCACTAAGGGTGTTTTCCTCCTACCAATCTTTCTTCTTTGCTTCTAACTTTGCATTCCAACTGTCATTTATTATTAATTCATCTTTATTTTAATCTTAGATTACTAAGGTTGAGCAAAATCCTCTAATTTGTTTTCTTTGATTTCTGTGATTATTGTGTCTATTTTTATAATTTTGTTAATTGCTGTTGTTGTAGCAGAGTCGACTAAGACTTATAGCAACCATATGAATCATGAGTTAACTTCACTGTCTTTGACACACCTGACCCTCTCACAATAGTCATGACATCAAACTCTCTCATCCAGGGTCTTCCTCTCTTGTGTTGTCCCTCCATCCTTCCACCCTTCTCCACCCAGTCCTTCTCTAAGGACTAGTCTCTCTTGGCAACATTCCCAGAATATGTGAGACAGAATTTAAAAATCCTTGCCTTCAAGGAGCAACCTGGTTTCACCCCAACCAGGACAGACCTGTTTGTTCTCTTGGCAATCCACAGTATGTCCAATACTCTTCTCCAGCACCACAACTCAAGACACTGATTCTTCTTCTTAGTCATTGCCCAGCTCTCAGATTCATAGCAGGAATTAAGAAGACCGTTTGTTGGATCAGACACACCTTAGTCTTTAGATTGACGACATCATTGTTCTTGAGCACTCTGGAGAGGTCTGGACAACAGATTTTACCAATGCATCTCATCTTTTGATTTCCTGACTGCTGATTCCAAGGATGTTGATTATGGATCCGATGTCGATGAAATTGTTCACAACTTCAGTCTTTTCCACGTCTCTCATGATGCTGCCCATTGGTCTGGTGGTAAGGAACTTTATTTTCATGATGTTGAAATGCAATCCATATTGAAGGCTATAGTCCTTGATCTTCTGCAGTAAGTGCTTCAAGTCCTCCTCAGTTTCAGCAAGCAAGGTTGTGTCATCTGCATAACACAGGTTGTTGATGAATCTTTCTTGAATACTGATGACACACTCTTCTTTACAAAGTCCAGCCTCTCAGATGTTCTGTTCAGCATATAGACTGAAAAATTGTGGAGACAGGCTACATCCCTTATGCACTCCTTTCCTGATTTTTAATCATGCAGTGTTCCCTTGCTTTCTTTGTTCAAACAACGGCTTCTTAATATAGGTATAGATTACTTCCCGGGAACATGATCAAGTGTTCTGGACTCCCATTCATCTCAACATTAGCTATAGTATATTGTGATCAAAGCAGTCAACAGCCTTTACATAATCAAGAAAACACAAACAGGTATCCTTCTAGTACTTTCTGCTTTCAGCCAAGATCCAACTGGCATCAGCAATGATATCCCTAGTGTTATGGCCTCTTTTAAATCCAGCTTATATTTCTGGAAATTCTCTGTTGATGTACAATTCTAGTCACTTTAAAATAATATTTAACAATATTTTACTTGCATTTGATATTAATGACATTGTTCAATAATTTTCACATTCGAGTCATTCTTTTTGGAAATAGGATTAAATATGGATCTCTTTCAACCAGTTAGCCATGCAGTTGTCCTCTAAATGTCTTGGTACAACCTGGTTAACACATCCAAGACTGCATCTATTTGTTGAAATGTGTCAACTGCTAGTCCATCAATTCCTGGGGCATTATTTTTTGCCATTTCCTTCAGAGGGTTGTGTTATTAGGTCTTCCTTATATGCATAAGGATATTATCCTATGACAACATTGTACTTCTGGGAATATCTTGAAATGTTCTTTTTGACAACGAATGCTACACCGTGCTTCTTCAATATGTCATTCTCAGCATGTTGTGCTGTTATTAGGTGCTATTGAGTCCAACTCATACAGCTCATAGTGACCATATGAAAACAGATCTGAACCTTGTCCTGTCCTACGCCATTCTCATTATCTTTGAAATATTTAAGCTCATTGATCCCAGTAGAGGAGACCATATGATTGTTATTGTTCTTGTTATGTGCCGTTGAGTCGCTTGCAACTCACAGCGACCCTACTATGTACAAGAGCCCGAAATGCCATTCTATCCTGTGCCAACCTCCCCTTCTCAAACACATTCATTCCCATCACTCCACTCACAGAATCAAACCATCTCATAGAGGGTCTTCCTCTCCTGCGCCATCCCTCCACTCTGCCAAACATGATGTCCTTCTCCAAGGATCAGTCCCTCCTTGCAACATGCCCAAAGTATGTCAGATGAAGCTTCAGAATCCTTGACTCCAAGGAGCATTCTGGCTTCACCCTCTCCAACACAAACCTCTTTGTTCTCCTAGCAGTCCATGGTATATTCAACACTCTTCTCCAGCACCGCAACTCAAAGGCATCAATTCTGTTTCTATCATCCCTATTCATTGTCCAACTCTCTGATGCATAGGATGTAATTGCAAAGACTATAGCCTGGGTCAGGCGCACCTTAGTCTCCAGCCTGATGTGGTTGAACTTCAGTACTCTTGAGAAGTCCCTCACAGCTGACTTTCCCAATGCAATTTGTCTCCTGATTTCCTGGCTGCTGTTACCAAGAGTGTTGACTGTGGAGCCATGTAAACTAAAACTGTTAAGTATCTCAATCTCTTCACCATCCACACTGATGCTGCCAATTGGCCCAGCAGTGAGAATCTTTGTTTTCTTGATATTGAGCTTCAAACCATATTGAAGACTACAGTCCTTGACCTTCTGCAGCAAGTGCTTCAGGTCCTCCTCAGTTTCTCATCTAAAATTATCAATTCCAGTCCATTTGCTCTTTAATGCCTAGAATGTTGATCTGTATGTGTTCCATTTCATTTTTAACAATTCCCAATTTTCCTAAATTCATTTTTTGTACAATACATGTTCCAATTCTTAATGGCTGTTTCTAGATGTTTCACCTCACTTTGAGTCATGCCATGTCTATCTACTAGAGGCACATGTTGTCATACAAAATACAGCCTGGGTAACTTGTGTCCCTGTTAGCACTCAGAGGTTCTCAAATTATTCCATTCAAGCACCTCTAGCAAAGAACATTGAATCTATAGTCCCAGAAGTCTGTTGATACAATTTAAATGGGCTAATGGCAAACCAAAATGTCAGTATAGCAATTTCAACATTTATGTAAAATGTTTGAGTTTTAATACATAGTATTGCCTATTTTTTTGCTAGAACATGAGTGTTTTAAATTAACCAGAAGTTTAATTATGTCCAGTAATTTTGCATCTTATGTGTGCACATAAATAGCACATGCATTTATAAATTCATAAGCATTAACAACTCAAAGCTTAAATTCTAACACGCATGTAATTTCTGCATAAGTGTGAAATATTAAGTGTATAATGAAGTGAGGCATGTGTAAGGCAATAGTATTATTGTGGTCTATTTAAACTTGATTCCCAAATCATACTTTTAACTCTGTATCATTTTGTTTTAATTTTATAGTCTTTCACACATGTTAATTTGTCCAAATTTGATGCTCATTTCACAATGGCAAAGAAAAATATTACACTCCTCCTGGAAAAAAAAAAGCCCACACACATAAATTCACACCCACATTTTCTGAGCAAGACTTAAGCATACACCTTACCAATCTTACTGTAAAATAGTCCTTAGTTTTTTTGTTTGTTTTTATAGCACAATGAATGGATTTATCTGGGAAATCATTACCAACTTCCAACAAGGCAAACCCCAACTCAAACACAGAGCTCAAATACGAGAAAGGCTTACTTCTCATGTATGTAAAGTGCACCTTCTAAACCTGGAAAACCTTCTACCTGGAATGCAGCCCTCTAGATCGCCAAGCAGAAAATGGGGATCTGGGATTGGCACAAGGCCCTGCCCTCCTACACTGTGCCCCACTCTCAGCCAAGGCCCTGCTTTCCCCCAAAATCCCCCAAAACAAACCTGTGGCCAGAGTTCACATCATTACCCATTTCCCTTCAAAGTGGGGAAGGAACTGTGGGTTGAGTCTGCAAGTATATGGGATTAAGGTTGATTGTATGCCCTTAATATGCAGGTTGTTGTTGTTAGGTGTCCTCTTGAATCCACTAGACTCACAGTGACTCTATGAACAACAAATCTGAGCCTTGCCCTAAACTGAACCATACTCACAATCTGTGATGTGTTGAACTCATAGTTCTAGTCTATTACTCAACCCGTCTTGTTGAATGTCTCCTTCTCTTTAACTCGGCACCATCCCAAGCACATGATCGCCCTTACCCCTCACCCCCACCCCATGGACTGGCCCCTTCTGACAATATGCAAGACAAAGGAGTTTCTTGCCTCCAAAGAGCACCCTGATTCTAGGTCCTCTAAGAAAGACCTGTTTGTTCCTTTGATAGTCCACAGGATAGTCACTACTCTTCTCCAACATCATAATTCAAAGGCAGTAATTCTTCTTTTGTCAACTTTATTCATTGTCCGACTTTCAGATAGGTGAAAATAGCATATCTTGGATTAGGCGTACCTTTGTCTTTAAACCGGCATTGTTGCTCTTTAGCACTTTGAAGAGGTCCTTGACCGCAGCAGATTTTCCCAAGGCAACACATCTTTTTATTTCCTATCTGCTGTTATCATGGGTTTTGATTGTAGTCAAAGTAAAATTAAATCTTTGACAACTTCAGTCTTTTCTCTATTAATTATGATGTTGCCTATTGATCCAGTGGTGGGTATTTTAGTTTTCTGGGTGTTGAGATGTAATCCAAATTGAAGACTGAAGTTTTTATCTTCTCCAGTAAGTCCTTCAGGTCCCCTTAACTTTCAAGAAGCAAGATTGTATCATCTGCATACTACAAATTGTTGAAGAATCTTCCTCCAATCCTGATGCCACATCCTTCTTCATCTAGTCTAGCTTCTGAAATTATTTGCTAAGCATAGAAATTGAATAGATATGGAGAAATGATACAACCCCAAAGCACACCTTGCCTGATTTCAAACCATTTAGTCCCTTTCTCTGTTCAGACAACTTCTTCTGGAAGGATCTATGTGTAGGTTTTACATGAGCAAAATGAAGTGTTCTGGGATTCCTGTGCTCCCCAATATTATCTATATTTTTTTTGTGATCTACACAGTGAAATGCATTTCCATAGTCCATCTTTCTGGTATTCTCTGCTTTCAGCCAAAAATCCATCTGCCATTAGCAATGATATTCCTGGTGTTATGGTCTCTTCTGAATCCAGCTTTAATTTCTGACAGTTACCTGTTGATATACAGGCCATAGTTTTTGTAATCACTTGTTATGCATCAGAGAGTTGGACAATCACTAGGGAGGATAGAAGGAGAATTGACGCCTTTGAGCTGTGGTGCTGGAGAAGAGTA
>NW_006399885.1:3292865-3309711 GCF_000299155.1 Elephantulus edwardii | reverse complement strand
TAAATCAGTTGGTATGCTGTCAACTCCTGGAGCCTTGTTTTTTGTCAATTCTTTCAGAGCAATTTGAACTTCCTCCTTCATCACCGTAGGCTCTTGCTCATATATTATTTCATGAAATTCCTCTGTGTCAGCCAATTCCTTCTGATACAGTGACTCTGTGTATTCCTTCCATCTTCTTTTGTTACTTCTTGGATCATTTAACATTCTACCCAAACTATCTTTAAGTATTGCCACCCGTGGCTTGAATTTGTTTTTCAACTCCTTCAACTTAAGAAACGCTGAGTGAGTTCAGCCCTTTTGATTTTCTGACTCTAGCTCTCTGCACATTTCATTATAGTATCTTGTTTTATCGTCCCAAACTCCCTTTTGAAATTTTCTGTTTAGCTCTTTGATTTCTTGATTTGTTCCTTTAGTTTTGGCTTCTCGGCGCTCTGATGCAATACTCGGAGTCTCATCTGACATCCATCTTGGTCTTTTCTTCTCCTCCAGCCTTTGTAATGATCTTTTGTATTCTTCATGGATGATTTTCTTGATATCCTCTCCGAGCTCATTTGGTCTACACTCATTGGTGCTCAAGGCCTCAAACCTGTTCCTGAGGTGGTTTTGAAATTCGAGTGTGACAGACTTAAGGTCAAATCTTGGTTCCTGTGAACTTGATTTAATGGTCCTCAACTTCAGCTTGAACTTGCATATGAGTAGTTGGTGGTCTGTCCCACAATTAACATCCAGCCTGGTTTTCACTGCTGATATTGTTCTTCTCCAGCGAGTCTTTCCACAACTGTAATATATTTGATTCCTATGCATACCATCAGGTGAGGTCGTGGTATTAGGGCTATTATAGCTAATGTTAGATGGATCTTGGCAGAAAGCAGAGAATACCAGAAGAGTGTCTATCTGTGCTTCATCAACTATGCAAAGGCTTTTGATTGTGTGGATAACAACAAGCTATGGCAGACTCTGAGAAGAATCGGAGTCCCAGAACATTTGATTGTGCTAATGTGAAAGCTATACGTGGACCAAGAGGCAGTCATCAGAACAGAGCAGGGAGACACTGGATGGTTCAAAATCAAGAAAGGTGTCCGTCAGGGATGTATTTTGTCTCCATACCTTTTCAATCTGTATGCAGAACAGATCATTCGAAATGCTGGGCTGTACGAGGAGGAATGTGGCATCAGCATTGGTGGAAGAATCATCAACAATCTGCGTTATGTGGATGATACAACCCTGCTTGCTGAAACTGAGGAGGACGTGAAATGCTTGCTGCAGAAAGTCAAGGACTGCAGTCTTCAATATGGTTTGAAGCTCAACATCAAGAAAACAAAGATTCTGACCAGTGGGCCAATTGGCAGCATCAGTACAGATGGTGAAGAGATTGAGGTAGTTAGTAGTTTTCGTTTACTTTATTCCACAGTCAACACTCTTGGTAACAGCAGCCAGGAAATCAGGAGATGAATTGCATTGGGAAAGTCAGCTGTGAGAGCTCTCTCAAGAGTATTGAAGAGCAATGACATCAAGCTAGAGACTAAGGTGAGCCTGATCCAGGCTATAGTCTTTGCAATTACATGCTATGCATTGGAGAGTTGGACAATGAATAGGGATGATAGAAAGAAAATTGATGCCTTTGAGCTGTGGTGCTGGAGAAAGGTATTGAATGTACCATCGACTGCTAGGAAAACAAACAGGTTTGACCTGGAGAGGGTGAAGCCAGAATGCTCCTTAGAGTCAAGGATTCTGAAGCTTCGTCTGACATACTTTGGGCAGGTTGCAAGGAGGGACTGGCCCTTGGAGAGGGATATCATGTTTGGCAGAGTGGAGGGATGGCGCAAGAGAGGAAGACCCTCAATGGGATGGATCAGTTCTGTGAGTGGAGTGGTGGGAATGAGAGTGTTTAAGATGGCAAGATTGGCACTGCATAGAACGGTGTTTAGGATTCTTGTGCATAGGGTCACTATGAGTCGCAAGCGACTCGATGGCACATAACAACAAACAACAACCCTTGACCTGGCTCACATCCTGTCCTGAGGCCCACATCCCTACTTTGACAAACAGAAACTGACCTGACAGGACATGCCACCTTCAGTCGCCTGCTGGTCTGGCAGATACACTGTTCCAGATCAGACAGCTTGTTTTCCATTTCCTAAAGCATGTATGTTGGCTTTGTGACATTTGCATGCTTGGGTGTTGTTTTGTGGTTTGTTTGTTTGTTTGTTTGTTTTTTTAATAGTTTGCTCTTAAGGTAACTTAGTGGTAAGAAGTTGTGATTCCAACCCAAAGACTGGCAGTTTGAATACACCAACTACTCTACAGGAGAAAGGTGGGCAATCTCCTCCTATGTAATTTACTGTTTAGGAAGACCTCCTAGAGGATCAGCTATGAGTCATTTCAGCTATGAGTCTGTTCCAACTCAACAGTACATAACAGCAACAGCCTATGAATATGGTATTTGTCTGATAGTTTGCTGTACTGCAGTGGCTTGTGAGTTATTGTGATACTAAAACCTAGTATTTATTATCATTTAATATCAGTTACTAGTACTACTAGTATTAGTAATAGTATTACTATTAAAAGTTGATATTTCAAATATCATCTGATTCACCCATCATGGGCAAGTTTCAGTGGCACTTCCAAGCTGTGATTAAGAAGTAGGACTGGCTATCCACTTTAAAATAACAGACCTTAAAAACCTCATATAATATGTTTCTAGTTTGGCATATACGTAGAGAACTGGTTCCCCTGTTTTGGAAGGGAAATAATTTATAGTAGTGCTTTCTTCTGAGTGAGCCACAGTGTGCTGTGATCCACACAGTCAAATGCCTTTGCATAGTCAATGAAACACAGATAGACATTCCTCTGTTGCTCTCCTCTTTAAGCCAAGATTCATCTGACATTAGCTATAATAGCTCTAGTACCAAGGCCTCTCCTAAACCCAGCCTACACATCTGATAGTTCTCTGTTGATGTACTGCTTCAGTCATTTTTTGATAATTTTCAGCAGAATCTTGCTTGCATGTTATATTACTGATAGTGTTCAATAATTTCTGTATTCTGTCAGGTAATCTTTCTTTGGAATGGGAACAAATATGGATCTCTTCCAGTGAGTTGAACAGGTGGTTGTCCTCCAGATTTGTTGGCACAATGTCATGAGTGCATCCAAGGCAGCATCTGTCTGTTGAAATATGTCAATTGGTATGCCATCAATTCCTGGAGCTTTAACTTTTGCCAATTATTTCAGAGAACCTTGAACTTCAAGGACTGCTGCCTTCAATATAGATTGAAGCTCAAAATCAAGAAAACAAAAATTCTCACCACTGGGCCAATTGGCAGAATCATGATAGATGGTGAAAAGATTGAGACTATTAACAGCTTTAGTTGGCTTGGTTCCTCAATCAACACTCTTGGTACCAACAGCCAGGAAATCAAAAGACGAACTTTATTGGGAAAGTCTGAAGTCAGGGACCTCTCAGAGTATTGAAGAACACGGCTTCAGTCTGGAGACTAAGGTTCACCTGATCCAGGCTCTGGTCTTTGCAATTGCTTGCTATGCATCAGAGAGCTGGACAATGACTGGGAATGATAGAAAGAGAATTGATGCCTTTGAGCTGTGATGCTGGAAAACAGTGTTGAATATACCATGGACTGCCAGAAGAACAAACAGGTTCATCCCAGAGAGGGTGAAACTAGGCTGCTCCTTGGAGAAAAGGATTCTGAGGCTTCATCTGACATACTTTGGGCATGTTGGAGAGGACATCATGCTTGGAAAGGTGGAAGTACAGAGAAAGAGAGGGAGACCATCAATGAGATGGATTGATTCAGTGACTGTGGTAATGAGGGTAGGGGTGCCAGACACCATAAAATTGGCACAGGATAAAGCAGGTTTCCAGGATTTTTTACATCTGGTCACTATGAGTCTCAGGAGACTCAACGGCACATAACAACAAGTGCTTTCTTTATTTTATGGTCCTCAAAAAACCAAACGAAAACAACAACAACAAAAAAAAAACCCACCCCACCTCTATGAGAGTGTTCCTTCTTTTATTATTTTGTTTTAAATAATTTGAGTAGAATTGGTGATACTTCTCTGAATGTTTGGTAGCATTCAATCATGAAGCCTTCTGGACCAGGATTTCTTTTTGTGGGGGGAGTCTTTTTATGACTTGCTTGATTTTTTCTTTTGTTATGGGTCTGTTCAAGTGTTTTACCTTTGATGGTGTCAATCTGGGTAGGGTGTGCAAATTTCTAGGAGTTTGTTTATTTCCTCTACGTTTTTGAATCTACCAAAGTGTATCTTTTGGTAATATTCTATTATTATCAATTTAATTTCAGCTGGTTCTGATGTGATGTCACCTCTTTAATTTCTTATTTGAGTTATTAGTAACTCTTATGTTTAAAACCATTATGATAAAAACAGAAGGGTGACCAACAAGAGGTATATGGGTAGAGGGAAGGGGAGAAGGCAGAGAGAATGAAGGGAGGGAGGGAGTGAGGGAAGGAGAATAACTCAGGGCCCTAGAGGTTGGTAGGTGGAGAAGAGTGTGGGGGAAATTAAAACAATGCACATGAATGAAACACAATGTAAAATTATTGTATGCAAACCAATAAAAAATGTTTTAAAAAAGAAAACAAAGCTCATTGACCTCAAGTCAATTCCAACTCATAGCAACCTCACATTGGGTTTCCACGGCTGTGAATCCTCAAGGAGAGAGATGTCCATCTTTCCCTAGGGATTCACTGGTGGATTCAAACTGCTGAAGACACACTGACCTTCAGTTAGCAGAACAACATGACACTGATTAAGCCATCAGCATACTTTTCCTTATTGATTAAAGTAAGTAAAAACAAACCAAAACACATCACTAAAATTGCACTAAGGAGTACCTACATTAGCAAAAAGAGTCCCCAGAAGGTGCAATTAACATCCCAGAACATGTCTTGGAAGAAAGGCCTGGCTTCCACTGAAGGAAAAATCATCCACTGACAGCCCTGCAGAGCACAATCACATGCAGATCACAGTTACTCTGACTTTCATGGGTCATGATTAATTGGAACCGATTTTGTTGTACTTTTGTGGATTTTTTATATATATAAATTTTTTATTTCAATTGTGATTTTAACAAAAGTTAACAGAAAAGTTAGATTTTCATTTATTCATTCATTCATTGTTTCACACTTTACCCCCTCTAATCCGCTTCCCCTCAGTTCACTTTTTAAAAAATATGCATTCATTGTTGCGCAATTACCTCTCTCCCCCTCTCCCCCCATTCCCCTTTGCAATGTACCTCTTATTCTGGACTGCTGCCATACATATAATGTCTAATCATATATTTCTTTTAAGCAGCCTTTCCTTTATCTGTTCCTGTACAGTGTTCATTATCTATTCACTCTTGCCCTTGCTCTCAGCCCCCCATGTCAGACCTGCTTTGTAACAATGACACTATGCAGTATTTTTTATGCTAGAGAAAAAGACAAGCAGAGGCCTTTGAGACCATGAGAGATTTGCCCAGAAAATGTTTGAAAAATGAAGGGTTCTTCTGCTATTGAAATGTGAATTTGTCAAAAACTCCAGTGCAGAATCTACCAAAATGTTGGGATGCAACATTTACTAGTAATGATAGTAGTTGATGGTGGACAATGGACACCCCCTGGCCATACCAGGGCCATGGTGCCATCCACGGGCAGGAGCAATCTGCTAATGAAGGCAGTGTCCAGGAGAGGCACCCAAACCCTGGAGGTGCCCAGGTGAGAGGCTGCACATCTGGGTTGAGCATGTGGCCACAATTAGACCTCCACACCTGCAATCTTGCCTTGGCTATACTTAGGCTTAACCAGCTGCCCTGCAGAAGAAGCTGAGCAACTGCTGCAAGGAGTGTTTGTAGGGATGGAATCCATTCTTAAGAAGACCACTCCCAGGCAGCAGAAAGAGCTGCCTCGCTTCCTCCACACCAAGATCATCTGCCACGTGGTATTGAGAAGTGTTCAGGCTGTAGAAGCCCCACACTTGCCGGGTCACCTCTTCTCTGCTCACCTGGACCTCAGTACTATACTTTTTCCCAATGTACACTAGCAGTCAAAATAGCACTAAAATGGCAATGCCCACACTCCTGAATCCAGAGGTTAAGACCTCTTAAACGTCCATGACCAGCTTAGTGAATGCTCACAGAAGGACAGAGGGGAAACGCCTTCAGAAACTTCTAACCTGGGTCCCAGAAACCAACTCAGATGCCAATCTGCGCAGCGCTCTTAATAAGGGAGTGAAACCTTGGATCTGCATTGCAAAACGATTGAGGATGGCATGTCATTACCCAAGGGAAGCAGCTGCTTATTTTTCCCCTCAGTAGTAAAGGTGATGCTGTAGTCACCAACACTTGGGAAGCCATTTATAGACTGCTGTAATAATTAACATTACTTTCCCAGGCATTGCCCTGAAGGGCAGAAAGCAGAAAGTGAGCCCAATGTAGAAAGGATAGCATTGTATTTCTTTTGCTCTGTTTTATAGTAATGACAATCATAGCTACCCTTTATGGAACACTGAATTATATGCCAGGCCTTTGTCTGAGCACTTTTTTATATGATTATCTCTTTTCATTTCTAGAAATAATAGGCATTAAAGGGAATCTCTTTAATGACTGTGACTCAGACCTACCAAATTGTGGGTTCCTTAAGGGCAGGGACCACATTTCATTTCATTCATCAGTGCTGGGAACAGTGAGAATTCAATAAAGGTGTCTACAGACATTTCTTTAAAACTGAAGCAGGATTTGATAGTTATGAGATTGTTAGATGTATCAATCTGCTTTGCAGCCTTCAACATATGCTTGTCAGACTTGTTTCATAGGCGTTTAAAGAAATGCATAGTTAGTACTTTCTCTGCCTCTATGTGACACTACAGAATGCTACAAAAGATGACACTATTTCATGGTAAATCATTTAGAAAAATAGTCTTCTCGTACTAGCGCTTTGATGTTTCAAAGTGAGTATTTTTGTTCAGGTGACAGCATCTCAAATGTCAAAAACCAGCATTTTCCAAACTTGTGTTTGTTGTTGCATACTGTAGAATTGGAACCGACCCAAAGCTGACCTTCCAAGGGATTTTCAGAGGCAGTTAATCACATGGGAGGCGACTGCCCATCTTTTTCTCATGGAACAGCTGGTGGATTCAAACTGTGTACCTTTGGGTTTGCAGTACAGCTCCTTACCTCTAAGCACCTGAGATATCTATATAGTGACCTCATATACAACAGAATGAAACATTACCTAGCCCTACGCCCATCTCATTGAGCCTGTTGCTACAGTCACTGTGACAACCCATCTCCATGAGATTCCACCTCTCTTTAATGAACTCCCTATTTCACAAGGGAGCTCTAGTGGCTGAGAGGACAAAGGAGTTACACGACCAACCAAAGTCAGGTGGTCTGAAGCCACCAAGTGCTGGGCGAGAATAAGATGGGCAGTCTTCCCCTGAGTGATTTACTGCCTATGAAAATCCACTGGAACTTCAGCTATGAGTTGATTCCGACTCAGTTACATATAACAACTACTTTACAAGTTCCCATATGATTGTTGTCGTTGTGTGTACCACCGAGTCAGAACCGACACACAGCTGACCTCCAGTGGGTTTTCAGAGACATTTAATCTCATGGGAGAAAACTGCCCATCCTTCTCTGGCTGAACAACTGGTAGCATTTGAATTGCATGCCTTGGGGATTTCAGCACAGCTTCTTGCCCCTAGGCCACCAGTGCCTTCCCCCCTCTGAAAACCCCCTAGGGTCGGCTATGAGTTTAGTCTGATTCAAGGGTACACAACAACAACAAAATCAGAAATATTTTTACAAGCATGACATCTTTCTCCAGGGTGGCTTATCCAAACAATATGTCGAAGAGATGTGAGGTGAAGTCTTCCCCACCATTGCTCCCAAGACAGGTTACCTTGCCCTTCCGGCAGTCCCTGAGACGGTCCATTTTCTTCACCAGCATCACAATTCAAAAGCAACAATTCTTCTTCAGTCCTTTTTCTTCGTCCAGCTTTCTGGTGCACATGAGACCACTGAAAACAGCACGGTTTGGCTCAGGTATAACTTAGTCCTCAAAATGACATCTTTGCTTTTTAGAGCTTTCAGGATGTCCTTTGCAACAGATTTTCCCAAGGCAATGTATCTTTTGATTTGTTAACTGCTGCTTCCTGGGGCCTTGATCATGGACCCAAGTAAAATGCAATATTGACAACTTCAGTACTTTTCTCTAAGGGGCTTATGTTGTGGTGGTTGTTAAGCGGTTGGCATGACTCATAGCAACCCTACGAACAACAGATCTGAATCAGGTTCTATTTGGCGCCATCCTCACCATCTCTTATATGCACATTGTTAGTCATGGTACCAATTCATCTTGTTGAGGGTCTTCCCCTCTTCTTCTGACCCTTCACTTTTCCCAGAATGATGTCTCTTTTCAAGGACTGGTCCCTCCTAATAACTTCCCTACCTTTAACTTGAAGGAACACCTAGGTTGCACTTCTCCAAGACAGACGCGCTTATTCTCTTGGAAGTACATGAAATCCTCATTACTTTTCTACAATACCACAGTTCAAAGTCATCAATTTTTCCTCTATCATCCTTATTCATTGTCCAACTTTCAGATGCATAGAAAGTAATTGAAAATACCATGGCTTGTATCAGGTGCACCTTAGTCTCTAAACTGATGTGATTACTTTGGATAAGTCCTTGACAGCAGATTTCCCAAATGTGGCAAGTCTTTTATTTCTTGACTTCCATTAACATGTGTTTATTGTAGATAAAAAAGAAGCAGATCTCAAGCATGCTATTAATATGTGCAAAATCTTCTGCAACAATGTATTCAATCGGAGAAATAAATACAAAGAATTAGAATTTATTCTAGAAAGATTAGTCCAGATTAACAAAAAGGTTAAGCGTTGTCAAGCTTTGTCAGATATATGTTACCATGTTGTTGTTAGGTGCCATCAAGTCACTGACTCATAACGACACTTGGTACAATAGCTCTGAACCCTGTTCTATCTTGAACCTACCTTGTTGTCTCCGACACACCTTTCCCCATAACCCCAGCCACTGAATTAATCCATATCATCCAGGGTCTTCCTCTCTTGCGTTGTCCCTGCACCCTTCCAAGCTTGATGTCCCTCCTTAAAACATGCCCAAAGAATGTCAGGTGGAGCTACAGAATCCTTGCCTCCAAGGAGTAGCCCAGTTTCACCCTCTCCAGGATAATATACAACTTAACTGTTCAAAAGAGACTTGGAAATACTAGCAGTCCTCAATTTAAACAAGTTGTTATGCAATATCCATTTGTAAGTTGTTGTTTGGAACATAGAGTGCGTTTCCCCATGAACACACGTGTTCAAATGGGAGTTGGTATTAGTTGTGTGATGTGTTAGAAAATATTTGGCTAGAATCCCAGCCCTTGATCAAGCACACACCTGATTAGCTGGAGAGTCCTCCATTTGAGGTAGGAGGTAGGAGAAGGCAGTTACGATAAATTCACTCTGTTTATTGCCTATAGGTCAAACCCTGAGACTGTCTGATTTAGCCTGAACACTGTGAGTCATAGGACTCTAGCTAATTGGCTAGATCAGGGCCCAGACTATTGTTTATGTTATTTTCAGTTGCTGTCAAGTTGGCTTCAAATCATGGTGACCTTATGGACAACAGAAGGGAACATGGCTCAGTCCTGTACCATCCTCATGATTGTTGGGGTGACTATTACGTCGATCCAGCCATTAATCATTTCCCGCATTTTCTGTGACCCTTGACCAAACATGATGTCCTTGTTTGGAAATTTACCTTTCCTGATAACCTTTCCAAATCAAGTGAGTCTTACTTAGCATTCTGACTTTTAAGGGCCATTCTTTTTTTATTATCATTATTTTTATTATTTTTGTGTGTGTGTACCGTCAAATTGAATCTGACTGATACAGGAGGAGATTGTCCCTCCTTTTCCAGCAGAGCATCTGGTGGATTTGAACTGCTCATCTATGGGATTGCAGTGCAACTTCTTGCCACTAGGCCACCAGAGCTTTCCAGGGACATTCTTACTGCATTTCTCCTTAGACTTATTTGTTCATTTTCTTGGAAGTCCATGGGTTTTAGTGTTTTTCACTGTCATAAGAAGCATCTTTATTTCTGTCTCCTTCCTCTTAGTTCACACTGAAGAGCAGGAGATGGGGGAAGTGTTCACTATTCTTCATCTACTGTTGTTGTTCTTAGGAAGCAGTAAGTAATTTTGAACCCACAGAGACACCGTATAGAGCAAAACCAAACCCTGCCCAATCCTACCCCATCCTCATAATCCCTGCTCCTTAAACTCATTATCATAGTCACGACCTTCCAATTTTTCAAGCATAGTATCCATTTCAGAGACCATCTTGACATCATGTCCAAAATTTATGAGACAAGGTCTCACCAGTTTGCTCTTTGGTGACACTTGTTCTCAGGCAGATTTGTTTGTTCTTTTGGCAGTTATGGAATAGCAATATTCTTCATCAACACCACAATCCAGTTGCATCAGTTCTTTGGTTTTATCCAGTGTCCAATTTTCTCATGCTCATGAAACAATTAAAAATATGACAGCCTGGGTAAGGCACACATGAGTCTTTAAAATGACGTCCTTGCTCATTGGCACCTTAAAGAGATGTTTGGTCTATTTTCCCAATTCAATATGTCATTGGACTTTTTGACCACTTTATTCAAGGGTGTTGATTGTGAATCTGAGAGAATTTAAATTATTGACAACTTAGATCTTTTCTCTGCTTATCATGATGTTGCTTATTGGTTCAGTTAGGAGTATATTTGTTTTCTTGACTGTTATTATGAGACATTGAGTTGCCTGCAATTAATAGCAACCCTATGTACAATAGCACTGAACTCTGCCCTATCCTAAACACACTTATCCCCATTATTCTAGTTACTATGTCAACCCATCTCATTTGAGGTCTTCCTCTTCTGCACTGTCCCTCTACCCTTCCAAGTATGATGTCCTTCTCCAAGGACTGGTCCCTCCTGGCCACATGTCCAAAATGTATGACATGGAACTCCAAAATCCTTGCCTCCAAGGAGAAATTTGGTCTCACCCTCTCCAAGACAGACTTGTTTGTTCTCCTGGCAGTCCATGGGATGTGTTCAAGACTCATCTCCAGCCCCACAACTCAAAGGCATAGATTCTTCTTCTGTTATCCTTAGCCATTGTCCAGCTCTCTGATGCATGACAAGTAGTTGTGAAAACATAATTCATTCTGAAGGCTATAGTATTTCATATTCATTAGGAAATGCTTTATGTCCTCTTCATTTTCAGCAAGCAAGGTTGTATCGTCTACATAACACAGACTTTTGATGAAGTCTTTCCCCAATCTCAGTGGATTATTCTTCATTTAGTCCAGCTTCATAGATTATTTGTTCTCCATAAAAATTGAACTCTTCAGAATAAATAAGGCAAAGGAAAGATCATATGTCCTTAAGACACTAAAAAAAAGGGGGGGCAGTATAAACTGCCACATAGACAAACACTTCCACAAATAGTAGGGAATTTTAGGCCCAATTACACAGATAGGATGAGATTCAAGTCTATTGTTCATAGGATTGCTATGACTCATACTTGACTCAATGGCACCTAACGACAACAACTCACACAAGTTACAAGGCAGGAAAAAAGTGTATGGTAGAGGTAAGAATAAACAAAGCATGAACTCTGCTCACCCCGACCCCTAGAAGAGAATGGCACCCAGAGTTTGTGCCAACAGGTCACAGAACCTCTAAGCAATGTCTGTACCCCACATTCTCCCCAGTGGGACGACACCTGATCTTGAAACAGGACACGGGAGCTGGACAGGGATATGTGGAGCTTGGAGCCACCTCAAGAGATTGAAATGAGTCACAAAGATATTTTCTTGGGCCAAACAGCCAAAGCTTCTGTAACCTATAAAACACATTGCCATCCAGCTAGAGCTGACTCATCGCTGACCCTCTCTGTTGATTTTCCAAGCTATAAATCAATCACGCAGGAGACTGACCTTCTTACTCCCTCGGGGCAGTCGGTGGATAAAAGAAGTATCAGAAGTTCCACATCGCAATGAACAAGAGATTGTGAGTAACTGAGCCCTGGAGGAGGAAGGTGGCCAACTGCTCATCAAACTGCACAAGGGAAGGCGGGCCTGACAGAGTGATGCAGTATGGTGGTATCTGACTGTTCTCCACTACTGTCACTTTTCTCTACACAGACACTCAAATGCACCTATTTGCACAATTAGTCCTTATGTTTGCTTCTCAAACTTCCCCTCCTCCTCCCCCACCATGCCCTAGTGCTCCTCACCTCTACTCTGGGCTACAAGCAAAGTGTTACACTTCCCCAGAATTTACATTTTAGGAGAGAGAGGTAGCTTGGTGGTAAATGTCTCCCTTTTCATGCAAAAGACCCAAGACCCTGGGCTCAAGACCCAGACAGTACCCCTCCTGCATAGCCACCTCCAGTCTGTCTGTTGGGGCATGGGGGAACAGGAGGTTTGCATGCTGCAGGGATGCGAAACACGTTTTTGGTGGAACACGTTTCGGCAGAGCATCTAGACTGAGACAAACCTGGTAGCCTTTAGGTAAAGTTCTGAGTGTAAATCATATGAATCTCTGCTCCAAATCCATCATGACGGTGGTGCAGGGCCAGGCAGTCCCTCGTTCCATGATGCACTGGTTCTCCGCATATCAGGGTCCTGAACAACAGCAGCTGACAACAACAAAAGAGAAATCCGGAAGGATGTCTGGAATTTTGGTTGAAGGAGTCCACAAAATTGCATAAGGCAGTTAGAGTTTAGAGCAAGAGAAGGGATCCAACTCAGATGTCCCAGGTCAGGGACCTGATGCCTTTAGGCTGTGGGTCTGAGCTGAGCTGCATAATGAGGGTGGGTCTCAGAGTATCTGCCCAACATTATTCTTTTTCTTGCAGATCTCTTTTTTCTTGATTTATTGTTGTTGTGTACTATGGAGTCAGAGCTGACCCAGAACTCACCCTCCAGCAGATTTTCAAGGCAGTTAATCACACAGGAGATTGCTCAGCCTTCTCCTGTGGAGCAGGTGGTGTATTTGAACCACATCCCTTCAGGATTGCAGCACGGCTCCCCTAAGTGCCCTATCACTGACGGGAACAGTCCACGACTATGAGGAATCAAAGAGAAATAAGTGGAATTCCTTCCCGTTGGGGATGCCACACCTGGTCCAGGTGAGCTAGTCTCCCCCAGGTGCAAACAGGGACACAATTCTGCTCCACTGGCAGCGCCACTAACGTGCACGGCTCCCACCTGCCAATTAAGATGAAACACCAGCACATGCAGCTGTGCCCGGGCTGAGGGCTCGGAGCGCAGGGAGTGGGTGGATTCCGCCTGTCCATCCGCAGACACCGCGGTGCCATCCACAGCTGCACCACTGTCCCCACAGCCTGCTCCCACTGGAGAGCCTGACGAAGCCTGGGAGCAGGTTCCAGGACACTGCAGTTCTCTCCACCTAGTGGTCTCCACCTTCTTCTCCTCAGCCCCCCAGAGCTGCCCAGGACCTTCACGTTATCTGAATCCAGCACATCCCAGGATAGCATCAGACAGGGCCATTGTCTGTGACACCCAGGCCACTGTCCAACATCCCAAGATGCACATGTTTGAGTGACAGCCAGATCTCTATCTTTCAATGTGCCTCTCTCCTCGCCTCCCTTCTTCCTCTTCCTCCCTCCCTCCCTCCTCTGTTCTCTTCCACCCTATGCTCCTTGCTCCCTCCCCACCTTCCCCTCTCCACTTCTCCCTCCCCCTTTTCCTTCCTCTTCCTCCTTCCTTCCTTCCTTCCTTCCTTCTGTCTTTCACCTCCATTCTCACTTTTAAGGACCATTCTGGTCGCTTTTCTCCTAAACCGATGTGTTCCTCCTCCTGGCAGGCCACCGGTGTAGTCAGTGTACTTGACCTGCCCGGGAAACACCTTCACGCTGTCCCTTTCTCTGTGGTCCACATCAGGGAGCAAGAGGGTGGGTCAGTTCTCCATATGATAATGTCTAAAGCTGGGAGGAAGTTGACAAAGACCTTTCACTTTATGTCTCTTATCTCTTTGAACATTTTTTAAATTGCAATTTGAATGCGAAAGTTTACAAAGTATATGTGTCTTTCATTCAATTATACACATTTTGGTTTTACAAGATTAATCAAGAGACTAGTTAAGGGCGCAATTCTCCCTCCTTTCCTGCCTTCATCCCCCTCTCTCCTTTCTTCCTCCACTCCTTGCATCCTTCCTCTCCTCCCATCCGTCTTTCCCACTACCCTCCTTCTGCTTCCTTTCCCTTCTCCCTCCCTTTCTCCCTCCTTTCTTCTTCTCTTTCCTTTCCCTCTTATTTCCTTCTCCTTATCACCTTCCTTCATTCATCCCTCCTCCCACCCTTTTCCTTCTACAAACAACATACTTGCTCCAGCTCTGAACATGCTAAAGCCAGGTGATGCTCCATGCAGGAATAGAAGGTTCTGCCCCTGACACAGGGTCACATGTGGTCACTTGGACACCAAACCAACTTCTTCTGTCCTCAAGATATAATCCACTCCTCATTCTGCCTGTGGTCTTGTTCTCCATCATGAAGACCAGACACAGGCTTATGAACTGGCTGAGAACTTGGCTCTAGAGCCCCACCATGGGCTAGGATCCCTGTCGTGTGATATGTGAAGCCTCTTTCCAGAAATGCTCATGCCCTGATCCTGGCTGGCCTCATGGCTCCACAGATGCCCAGAGCTGTCTGCTGCCTGGCTGCAGCTCCACCAGGCCCTCAGTGACTGCTGATGTCAATAATCAGACAAGTAGTACACTGTGGCCCACTGTGTTTACCCTTCAATATGACTCTCCTAGCCATAGTTGGAAATTGTCATGTGGATGGGCCAGAATATGTCAAGGAGGCATGTTAGATTACTCACAAGGGGATTGGGTCTTTACCAGTCCACAAGAGGACTGGCTAGTCTTGCCATTAAATTGAACAATCCAACAGCCAGAGAATTAGACCTTCCCTAGCCAGTGAAAAAGAAGACGCAAGAGAATGCAGGATGCCCTCAAGACCAGCCAGTCTTGCTCCAGCTACACCCACAGTAGCAGCCATGGCCATACTAGAGACCTGATGTGAGATGGGACTTTAGGACTGTGACACTATTGGAACTGGAGTAAAAAGCATTTGCCCATGTTTGTTGGACAACTAGGGATGGGGAGGCCATAATTCACAAGAATGAGAACTTTGTAATACTAGCTAAGATTGAGGGGGTGGAGGAGCCAATATTAGCAGGACTGAGACCTTTGTAACCTTGGTCTAAAGTCGTGATGCTCAAGGCTGAGGAGCCTGCATGCACATTTCAAGAGCTGTCCTGGCTGCATTCTGCTACTAACCTAGATTATAATCTTAGACTTCTCTAACATGGTTTTGTGTCATTTGTGAGTTATCATATTGAAGTTTGGACCCAGCAAAGCAGTAAGATTGGTGTTGAGATTAGTAGAAATAGGTATGGAAGCATGCAGACATGTCTGACCTCATAGAAATTGGTTTTGCACTATTGATGCTATTGAAAGGGATAGTTCCCCTATGTAAGGTTGGTAAAGGTGTGACATGGCCACCCCATGTGGTCCTTGTTCCTTTTAATCCACACACCAGCAAAGAAGCTGCCACATAGCACCATCAGGGAGGGATCTCCAGGCAGACAAGCTCATTGGTTGGCCATTTTCTAGAAGTCAGGCAGGAAAATGAGGTACTAGGGAGAAGAGCACCAGCTCTGACCCTGTACACTTGCTCTGGACAATAGATGACTGAATCCCTCTGTGCTGTATCACCAGTTACAAAGAGCAGTTACAGGAGAGAGGATTCCACCAAAGGGCAAACACCACTTGCAGAAATTTTAATGAGCCCAAATTAGTGGCACAAATAAATGGGGTGCAGTGTCACCCCCCGACCTTCAGAGACAGGACTGCAGAGACAGAGGGAAGAAAGGAACGGTGGATTGGGCCTCCCAGAAAGGCATATTTTCAGTCACTTGCTATGCATTTGAGAACTGGACAATGAATAAGGATGACAGAAGAAGAATTGATGCCTTTGAGCTGTGGTGTTAGAGAAGAGCACCGAACATGCCATGGACAGCCAAAAGAACAACAAATATGTCTTAGAGAGAGAGCCTCCAGAGTACTCCTTGAAGGAAAAGATGATGAAGCTTCGTCTCACATACTTTGGGCATGTTGCTAGGAGAGATTATTTCTTGGAGAGGAACATCATGCTTGAGAAGGAAGAGGAGAGGCAAAAGGGGAGGAAGATCCCCAACACAGTGACTACAGCATTGGGCTTGAGGATGTCAGGGACTGTGAGGATGGCACCGGGTTCAATTCTGTTGTTCATCGGGCCACTACAAGTCATACTCAACTCGATAGCACCTAACAACAACAAGCCACACACCAGAGCTTCTTTTGTGCAAAGAAGGGCTATAAATCAGAGTCAACTTGGAAGAATCTAACATCTAAGCAAAATGTGTGATCTTCAGGTGATGTGTAAGTTCCCTTCCAAACCTGAAGCTCTGTGATTCATCTAACAATCAGTGCAGTCTATCATCTCTATTGGAGTCCCTAGGTGACCTTGTTTTGAACAGAAAGATTATAGGTTCAAATTCTTCCAGAGGTACCTTGGCGGAAATAGCTGGCTACCTACGGGGGTGGAGGGCAGGGTGTCAATCATTGTAAACCCCATGGAGTGAATTTTTAGTCTAATACTCATGCAGTCACCAGTGTCAGATGGACTGGAAAGCAGCTGGTTTTATTGTCCATACTAACGTAAGCACAAGTTCACTTCAATATTTA
>NW_006399885.1:3274969-3292765 GCF_000299155.1 Elephantulus edwardii | reverse complement strand
TAATAATAATAATAAGTGAGCCTAAATATTCAATTCTTCAGTCTTAATTATAACTTTTCATCACTGCAATAAACAGAGCAGGAGATTAAAAAAGAAGCTGAAGCATCTCTTGATATCTTAGTAAAAAAATAAGACATTCTCAAAAGAAACATTAATTTGGGCTGAGAATTAAAAGGGCAGCATAGACACAACATAGACAGGTGAGGGGAGTGTTTAAGAGAGAGAAAGGACACTTCTGGGGGACCAGGAGAAAAAGCTAGGTCTGGATGAGCAGAGAAGGGTTCTCAGGAGCAGAAAGAAGGAGTGAGACCCCATTGGCTTAAGTGACAGGCCATCCATAGTTCATGGGCTCTAAAGACACATAGGATCTAACAGGAGTTCTGGTGGCTTAGTGGTAGGGAATTGTACTGTCAATGTAAACTTAGATGGTTCAAATCCATGGGAGAAAAAAGGCAATCTCCTCTCATATGATTTACTGTCTCTGAAAACACACAACACACAATTAAAAACAATTAAAAAGTTTCAAGGACTCTTTGAAGAAAGGTAAAAGGGAAGTCAAAAGTAAAAATTGTTAATAAAAGAAAAATGACAGGATTTAAAAGAAGATGGAATCTGGAGGAAAAGATATCACTAAGTGGCCAAGAATATTCACTTCCTGAAGGGAACTCTAACCCGAATGTGTGTTAACAAGCAGGGAAGTTGCAGGTTTCACAGCTGTGGAAGGTGAGTGAAGCCTGGGCCTGAGTGTAGAAATGATGAGGTCTTGTTTAGGATGGACCTTTTACACAAGAAAACTTAGCCCCTGTGTTCAGAACTTCCCTCTATACCCTTCATCACAAATTTGCGTTGAGACTTACGAAGGAGCAGTATCTCAAAAAGTGGAGAACCACTTTCTCTTCTAAATATGATATTCATTACTTTCACCTCTCCAGATCCCAGTCTCTGACATGCAGCCTTGGCTGGTGAGATGGCTAGAAGGGGACAGGGCCAGAGCATATGTAAGAAGATGGACACTGTCTTAGATTGAATTATGTCCCCACAAAAAAAAAAAAAATCTCATCTTGGCTAGGTCATTGTTCTCACTGTGCTGAATTATCCTAAGGTTGTAAATCTATCCTTAGAGATGTTAATGAGCAAGCTCTGGTGGCGTAGAGGTAAAAAATTGTGCTGCCAGCCCAAAGGCAGGCAGTTTGAGTTCAGTTGCTCCATGGGAGAAAGATGGACTGTCTCCTCTGATATGATTTATTACCTCTGAAGATCTGACAGAGGATCAGCTACAA
Organism: Elephantulus edwardii; assembly: GCF_000299155.1. Lineage (NCBI taxonomy): Eukaryota > Metazoa > Chordata > Mammalia > Macroscelidea > Macroscelididae > Elephantulus > Elephantulus edwardii. The sequence continues at coordinate 3,291,485 of NW_006399885.1, read as the reverse complement.
GTCAGTTCTAATACAATGTTACACAACAACAATGAGGCTTATGAAGCAGGATCAGAGACGGTTATTCAAAGAGGTGATCATTCTCCATTATATGGTCTGAGATGTGATCAGCCAATCAGGTGTAAGGCGATCAGGATGGGACATAGAGCCTTAATCAAGGGGAAGCCCTGGTCAGCTAAAAAGGGCTATTTCCCTGAAGTGTGCCTTGGAGTACCTCTCTTAAAAGGAGAGATTAAGTGAACAGAGAAGGGTCACCAAGTGTCACCAAGACAGGAGGCCAGGAGTGGAGAGTGTCCTTGGATCCAGCACCTTGAGCTGAGAAGCTCTTCACCATCGGGGAAAAGCAAGACATCTGGAGATCTCCAAGAAATGCCAGGACCACAGATGCCAGATGCAACAAGGACCTTCCTTCCAAACCAACAGAGAGGAAGTCTTCCCTTAGCGCTGGTACTCTGAATTCAAACTTTGTCTCACATACCTTGGGTATGTCATGAGGAGGGGCCAGTCCTTGGAGAAAGACATCATGCTTAGAAGAGTAGAGACTCAGAAAAGGCAGTAAAGCCCTTCAATGAAGTGAGCTGACACAATGACCACAGCAATTGCTTTAAGCATTGCGGAGACTGAGGATGGTGCAGGATTGGCCATGACTTCACTCTGTTGTATGTAGAACTGCTATGAGTCACAGTTGACCTGAGGGCACCTGACTACAACAAACTTTAAGAGATAAAAACCCTCTCTATTTGTTAAAGGCATCCACTTGTGACTCTCATGATATAATCCGTAGGTGCTGTTAACCCAAAGGTGGCACCTTTTCCCAAGTTCAAATCCACCAGCAACTGCTTGGGAAAAAGATGGGCAATATCTTCTCATGAGATTAACAGCCTCCAAAAACCTACTGGAAGGTCAGCTATGGGTCAGTTCTAACTCGATGGCAATGAGTTTTTACAGAGGGCTGGTGATGAACAGGACATAAGAAAGAAGATGAATAGCAATCCTACTAACCAAGCTACAGAGTAGGACCAAATAAAGCAGGAGAATGTGTAAGTTCAGTATGGGGACATATGTACAGAGATGTAAAGGAAGCAATTAAAAAGAGAAATCCTTTCAACTGGGCGAAAGTTTAATAATTTGTATTTGTGTGTGAATGGAATAGTCAATATAGTAGCTTCTGATAGCAAGGAGTGCTGGTGGTACACCGGTCTATGATTTGGGCTACAATTCAAAAGGTCAGTGGTTTCAGGCACTCACTTGAAGAAAGATTGACAACTTGACTCTGTAAAGATTTACAGCCTTGGAAATCCATGGGACACTTCCACTCTGTTCAAAAGGGTCACTAGGGGTCAAAATTAGGGAGAGTGGAGTGTATGCCAGGGATGTGTCCTCTCTCCATACCTTTTCAATATATATGCAGAACAGATCATCCGGGAGGCTGGGCTCTATGAGGAATGTGGCATCAGGATTGCAGAAAGATTCATCAACAACCTGTGTTATGCAGATGACACAACCCTGCTTGCTGAAACTGAGGAGGACCTGAAGCACTTGCTACAGAAGGAAGCCTTCAATATGGATTGAAGCTCGACATCAAGAAAACAAAAATTCTCACCACTGGGCTCGTTGGCCGAATTATGATAGATGGTAAAGAGATTGAGATTTTTAATTGCTTTAGTTTGCTTGGCTCCACATTCAACACTCTTGGTACCAGCAGTCAGGAAATCAAAAGACAAATTGCACTGTGAAAGTCTGCTGTCAGAGACCTCTCCAGAGTACTAAAGAGCAATGACATCAGTCTGGAGACTAAGAAACACCTGATTCAAGCCAGGGTCTTTGCAGTTACTTGCTATGTGTCAGAAAGCTGAACAATGATTAGGGATGATAGAAAGAGTGGTGCTGGAGAAGTGTATTGAATATACCATAGACTGCCAGGAGAACAAACAGATTCATCCTGGAGAGGGTGAAACCAGGCTGCTCCTTGGAGGCAAGTATTCTGAAGCTTCATCTGACATACTTTGGACATGTTGCAAGGTGGGACCAGTCCTTGGAGAGGGATGTCAGCTTGGGAGGGTGGAGGGACAGCACAGGAGAGGAAGACCCTTGATGAGATGAATTGATTCAGTGACTGGGGTAATGGGGGTAGGTGTGTCAGAGACAATAATGTTGGCACAGGATAGAGCAGTTTCAGGTACAAAGGGCCGCTATGAGTCACAAGCTACTCAACAGCACATAACAACAAGAACAGCTTAACACAAATTCTTTCCAGAATTCTCCAGATGGTGCTTCATTTCATTCCTCTCAAATTCGTCAACAGCCTCAACCACCAGTGGAATAGGCAGTGGAGTCACCTTCCCACCACCCAGTCTTTCCGTCAATAGACCCACAAGTAACCCATCATGGTACCAGGAAAATTACATACTTGGTAGAGAGTCAGAGAAAAACAAGACACTCCTCGGTGAGATGGGCTGACACAGGGGCTGAACAATGGGCTCAAACACAGCAGAGATTGTCAAAATGGCAAAGCATCGGGCAGGGTTTCCTTCTGTTGTACATGAGGTTGCTATGACTTTTATTCCTGTTTGAGTTGCAACTCAATAGACTAACTAGTTTCCTCTCGAGAGATTTCACCGACAATCTGTAGCTACCACAGATATACAGGGGAGGAGAGGGTAAGCATGGCACCAAAGCTCCTTCACCAGGCTAGAGCATGTGAAAGGAATCTTGGTGGGGAAACACTAAGTGTTAGCCTGGTAACCAAAAGGTTTGTGCTTCAAATCTACCATCTGATCAGCCACAAAAAGGTAGTCTGTTTCCGTAAAGACTTACAAGCCCAGAAACACTACCTGGTCCTACAGGGTCTCTGTGCTCAGGAATCCAGTGAAGGGAAGTGTCTGTGAGTTTTTCTAGGGGGTGTGGGGTTTTCGATGCTCCTGTTACTGTCTCTTGATGCTCTCTCTCATTTGTCAGAGCTGAACCCTTGTTTTCCCAGGTTGCTATGGTGATCACTCTCCACAGCCAGCAGAGGGGCAAACAGTGGTGGCACAGGGTAGTGTATCCTCCTCTGGCAGAAGTAATGCTCATACAGGAATGGCATCAAGAGGGCTTTGTGGAAGGCCTGGCCTCTCAGATGCCCAGGCAAGTGCCCAGAAGTGTCCTGGTCAGAGAGCTACACAGTCTCAGAAAGAGCCAGGGCCAGGCAGGCATGGCCCGCACAACAGAGTGGCCTCCCACCACTGCCCCGCCCAACCCTCTTTCTGCTGAGCTGGGCCACAGAAACAGCTCCCTGGATGCTGAGCCCAATGCAAAGGCCCTGGTGGAGACTGAGAGTTGAGGAAGGGATACCAGGGAGAAACAAGGGAGAGAGGAAAGAACAGTAAAGGTCCCTCAAAAAGAGAAAGACCCTCAATGAGATGGACTGATACAGCGGACTTGAGCAGAGAAGAGACTGAAGCACGGTGCACATCAGGCAGGGTTTCGTTCACCGTTGTTCATGGAGTCAGTGTGCGTCAGAACCGACTCCAAAGTACCTAACAACAGCTAGGATCATTCAACGAGGGCCAACCTTGTGCTACCAGGTGTGGGCTATCAGGAGAAGCATGTCAGGGTGCCTCTCCACCCAGCACTCCCACGCTTTGTGCCTCCCATATCACAGGGCCCGATCCCAAGGTAGGTTAGTGGTAACATTTCCAGTGCTTGGCTGTTTACCTACTCTGACAACAATGCTCTTCACATTTGCTGGCTGAAAACAGAACTAAGAAGTGCTCAGATGATCTGCCTCCCTCTGCCTTTGTTTGCCAGGCATTGGGCAAAGTAGTATCATTCTTTATGTATGGTATGATGGTATATCAGCTCAGCAAGGGAGCTTCTTTTGTTCCCTTCTCTTTAATAAGGAAACAGAAATTCAAAGGAGGTAAGTCATTCTCCTAGATACAGGACCAGCAGAATCTGAGTTCACACAGAGGCCTCTCTCTACCAAGGGGACTTCTCTTTACTTTGGGGACCACATAGAGTTGCCCTAAAGTGTCACATATGTACCACTAATTGTGCCAGCTAGCCTAGGTGGTCCCAGGTGAAGGCAGCATAGTGTGTTACTCAGATAAAAGTTTACCTTTTAGTTGCCTTATGCCTTCCCCCCAACATACACACACACACCAAGAAACTGGTAGCACGGTGCATTACATGTTGAGTTGCTAACTAAAAGTTAGATGGTTCAAATCCACCACCTCCCTGAGAGGAATTCGCAAGCTGTTCAAGGGAGAAAAATAAGGCTGTGTGCTTCCCTAAAGATTTACAGCCTTGCAAACCCTGGTAGACAGTTCTGTTCTGTCCTACATGGTTGCTATAAGTCAGAACCAATATTTTGGGTTTGTTTTGATTATTTTAATTGACTGTGGCAGGCAAATTGATACAGCAACTGCAACAATGAACTTGAGCCTGGCAGACATCATAAAGATGGTACAGGATAGGGCAAGGAAATGTTTGTTTAAGGTTTGTTTATTTTTTAAGTTAAGGAAAAAATTTGGTGACAGGGAAAGTTATCAACTTGTTACTGAGATGAATGAAGCATAGGGTGACCCTCCCCTGTGTTATTCTCCACTCTGAATTGTGTCAAGCCCAGATTTCCATGTTTCTGTTCGTCTGTTTCACTATGAATTGGTTCTATATTGGCTTCAGTGCTTGCATGTTATTGTTGCTATACGTTATTTTTGCTGAGTGCCACCCAGTCGATTCCAGCTTTTCCGAACTCCTTGAGAGAAGTTCTCCCCCTTAGTGTTGTAGGCTTGAAGGAAGTACATAGTGTCATGTGGACTGTTTCTCTTTAACCATCGTCACACTGCATTAGAGCCTCTGGTTCTTCTGACATGGAGACATCTATCTTATCTCCATAAATGCCCCACCATGAATCATGCTAGTCTGGACAATCAAAGACTGGTTAACCACCATTGTCCTGAACTCATGTCCTAGAAATATAATGAAAATTTAATGAGACATTCAAAGCAGAAAGACTGAAGGGGTGGTCATAGACTGAATGGGTGGCCGTGGGGAACAGAGGTGATGATCAAGCCAGACACCAATGGAGTTCAGTCAGTGGACTCATCCCTACGGTCACCAGTCCCAAACTGAATGATAAACCACAGCTGACCTGGGGAGGTGGGACAATACTCTGATACTTTATCATTTAATTTAGTTGCACTGAAAAGAACCCTAGTGGCATAGTGCATTATGAATTGGGCTACCAACAGAAAGGTCAGCAGTTTGAATCCACAAACTGCTCTGAGGGAGGAAGATGGGCAATCTCCTCCTGTAAATGTTGACAGCCTCAAAAAAATTAGTAAATAAATAATAGACGCATACTAAGATGGGTGAAGGGAAGGCGGTATAAAGTGTAGGGATAATTAGCACAATATCCCTGAAGAAAGGGAAGATATAGTGAAGTAGGGAAGGCTTAATGGAAATCAAAATATCAGGGAGGGAGAGGGGGAAATGTGATTTCATTGTGAATATAGAAATTAAGTTTCTAGAACAAAATGTTCAGGAATGGTTGCATGAAAAAATAGTTTTGTTTATACACATTCACTTAAACTACAATTTTACAGAAGGACTTACATCCTCAGAAACCCACTGGATGGTCGCCATGAGTCAAAACTGGCTCGATGACAGGGGCTTCTGTTTAGTATGAAGAAGAGACCCATCAAAGAGCATATGATCCCAAATGGGAAGATTACAAATGAACTGAGATCAAAAGCCGAGAGTGAAATGTGCTGGGATATGGAGAGGCAGGAGCAGGAGAAAGAGGAAAAGAAGAACAAGGAGGAGATGCCCGAAAGTGAAAACAAGAACGAGAAGATTTCTCAAGACCTGCCTGTGACAGCGTGCGGGTGGGCTGGGAGTCCTTCCCAGCCAGCGTTATCTGGGAAGGTTTTGGGGAGGAGAGGGTATCTGAGCCAAGCTGGAAAGGTGGGCTGGGCTTCCACGGGAGAAGACTGGAGGCAGGGTGGGCCATGACCTGGGCCTCCACCCGTCACACACTAGAACTGCTCCCCTGGGTGTTCTTGGTATAGTGCTTTATTATTTTTATTATTAATGATTTTTTTAAATTAATTTTAATGAAAGTTTACAGAGACTTAGGGTTTCCATTTATCCATTGTTGCACTTTTCTCCCTGCCCACCCCCTCCCCACAATTCACTCTTCTCCTTGAAAAGAAAAAGAAAAACTTTATCATTGCTATGCAATCCCTCCCCCTCAAGTCCACTCCACACCCTGGACTTCTATAATGACAAAAATACCCAATCATATATTCCTTTTAAACAGATCTCTCCCTCATCTGTTTCAATGTAATATACACCATTCCTCCCCTCCTTTTCTTTCTTCCCTCAACCCTGATGTCAGTCCCATTTTGCAAGAGTGGCCCTATGCAATATTTGTCCTTTTGTGACTGAGATATTTCACTCAGCATAATGTCCTCTAGGGTCACCCATTTTTAATAATATAGCATGAGTTCCTTATTTTTCAATGCTGCATGATATTCCATTGTATGACTATACCCCAGCTTCCCTATGCATTCATTTGTTGATAGGCACTTGGGTTGTTTCTAGCTCTTTGCTATTGTGAACAAAAGAGTGATAAACATGGTTGTGCATATATCTGCTTGGGTGGTAGTTATGGGTTCTTTAGGGTCTTGGTGGAGCTTTGTTCTCCCATAAAACAGCTGGGATGTGCCACCCAGTTTCCTGGATCTATCTGAACAAAAACCAAACCAAACACTTTGCCATCAAGGCAATTCCAGGTGAAAACCACCCTGTGGGACAAAACAGAATTGCCCCTGCAAGGTTTCTATAGCTCTAAGGTGCAAGAGTGGAAGACCCTCTATGAGGTGGATTGATTCAGTGACTGGGGTAATCGGGATGGGTGTGTCAGAGGCAGTGAGATTGGCACAGGATAGAGCAGGATTTAGGGCTGTTGTACATAGGGTCGCTACGAGTCAAAAACAACTCGACGGCACGTAACAACAACAACAAGTTTTATAGAAGCAGTTTGCTCCCTATTTCAACTGTGGGGCAGCTGACGTATTTGAACCACTGACCTTCGGGTCAGTTTCTAAGTTTTAAGTTGTTTAAGCTGAGCACTTAAACAATGGCACTGCCAGGCTGGGACCTATCTACCTTGCTCCCACTGCCATCAAGTTTATTCTTAAGAGTGACCCTTCAATGGGTTTCTGAGCCTATAAATCTTTAGAGGAGGAAACTGTCCCGATCCTTCCCCTATAGAGTCACTGATGGATTCAAACTGCTGACCTTTTGATTAGCAGCCCAGCAGGTAACATACTACACCACCTGAGTTTTTCATTATACCAAGCCGAAGGTGGGTGATTTTTCATCTGTGGCCCTCAGCCAGGTTCAAATTGTCTTCCTGTCAAACATTCTCCTAGGTGGTATAGCACTGGTCTGTGCATTGCTGTACAGAGGTAACTCGTGGTTGCTGTGATGCTGAAGACTGTGACAGTGATGTGCCAATCGTGGTAACGGGTACCCATGGTGGACAGTGTTAGCTGGAACTTTCTGACTAAATCAAGCCTGGGAGCAGGAGCGGCATCCACTTCCAAAATGGCTTGCCTCCGGAAACTCTACGTACGAACAGTGCTCAGGCCTTTCGTTCATAGGGTCGCTGTGAGTAGTCTACTACTCGATGGCATCAAACAACAAACAACAACCACCTTGACTCTCCACTTGGACACACAGAGCCCAACACAGCAGAATCCTTCCAAAGACCACATGTTAAATGTCTTCAGTAGTGCAATTCTCTTTTACTGGGAGAAAACATACACCAACCATGATTAACATAGTATTAATTTGGAGGCTCAATTAACAAAATTAATCACCTCCAGCTAGAAAGTATATGAAGTTCAAGAATATAAAAAAGACATTCAGATTTTTTTTTTCTTTTTTCATCAGCAGGACCACAAAGCAGAGAACGTCATGAAGGAACTATTAAAAAAGCTCACACCATCAGGAAAACTTCTCACCTCTGTCTCCAGACAAATCAACGTGGGACAGAGGGTAGTGGAAACCCTGGACTAGGGCCCTTAGTCACCTTTCAAACCAGAAACTGAAGTCTCCCCACCGCCCCATGGTTCAGCTTCCAGCCAAGCATCAGACCCATAAGCAGATGGATAACACCAGGAATGTGTACGCTTCTTTTCAAATATGATCATTCACAAGTAGAAGGATAGGACTTGCCCAGGAATTGGGGGTGGGGAGAACCCTAAGAAGGCAAGAAAGGATAGGAAAGAAGAATAAATGGAAACATGAAACACACAAAGGCGGTAATGGCAGGAATGTTGTTACTTGGGAGACTGTAATCAATGTCACATAAAAAGAAATGTTTATCAACTATTGAGTGAAAAACCAATTTGCACTATAAACTTTCACTGAAATCACAAAAAATGTCTAAAAAACAGCACAGAATCAAAACCATCTGTTCCACCACTGTGTCCACCCCAGAACAGCCAGATTGACCAATCTAAGGGGTAGAGCTGATCAGTCTTTCCCTGGCCTCCTAGCCACTGAAGGTACCACTTTGAAACACATTTGCTCCTAAAGTAAAAAACCAAACAAATTCTCTCATGCCAACTCCGGAGGGGCATGAGTGTTTCAGAGAACTGTGCTCCAAGAGATTATGTGGGCTGATCTTTCAGAAGCAGATCAACACTTTGAGATGGGCTTGAACCTGCAACCTTTTGGTTAGCAGCTGAGCACATTAGCCATATGCTCATCTCAAAGCACAGGGGTCTCCACTTAAACAAGTTGTTACTTTAAAAAAAAATATATTCTAAGTTTAGCCTCAGGAACCCACCAGAGGGTCACTATGAGCTGCAGCCGAGTCAACAACAAATAGTGAGGTGAGTGAGCTGAAAGTTCAGTACCATTAAGAGGGACTATAAAAAACAGCACACACACACACAAACCTATTTCACTCCTGCTGTCCCCAAGTGTCATGAGTGAAAGGAAGGACATTCTGAAAGAAAAAGTTTATTAAAAACCATGTATATGACAATTATTAGATTTACAAGAGAAATTGGGAGGATATGGAGGAGAGAAGGAAAGTGTGCATGAATGAATAAATAATAAAAAAATTTTTTTAAAAAAATAAGAAAAGCTTCTTTGAGAATCTAAATCTGAGCTGAAAGGGAGGAAAAGCGTATGAATGAAATAAAACCAATCTTTTTGTAAACTTTTGTTAAAATCACAATTAAAAAGAAATAAATTCATACAAACAAGCCTACATATTGAATATGTTGTTGTTGTTGTTGTTGTTGTTAAGTGCCATCGAGTCATAGAAGACTATAGAAAATTTTAAAAATATCCAAAATTGTCCTTTTGGCTGGCCAATATTTATTCATTTCTTTTTTTCCCTAACCTGTTTTGAAATGAAAAGTGTTCAAAAGCCATGGATTTTAATAGCCTACCACTGAACACAAGATTCACAGAGCCTTATAAATAGGGTCTCCTGTCCCCTGGATTCCTTTTTTTGGGGGGTACAATAGTTGGTGGCCCTGTCTTTGAGAAAAAAGGGAGCAGGCGCAAGCTGATTACCTGTGTGGGCCACTCCGAGAGATGTAAGCCGCATCTTGTGAACGGGTCTGGTGATTGGCGTCATGCATATAGGTCCATCCATTGTGGATTGTAACATCAACCACCTCCGCCCACACCTGGAGTCTCAATCAGGACAGCATAATGAGAAGGCTTTTACTTTCAAAGATGAGGGAATCACAAATGATACTATAAAGGGAAGACAAAGGCCTGAGAATGAAACAGAATAAAGAATGACACAGGCTGGCCAGTTGCAGTCTGACTTTTCATACTATGCAACTCATAAATGTAACTTTGTGTGGCTCCATTCCATATTTTCTGTTGGAAACACTTGCCTTTGTGATCAAGCTTTTAAGTATTTTTAATACTTTCCCAGAAAAACTCAAATATACAAATCTCTCTAACTTTGGGAAAAATGTCTATGTGGGGAAAGGATTGTGATGGTTCAAAGGCAGAATTTTTACTTTCCATGTGGAGGGTCTGGGTTCCACCCCCACCAGGGGACCCTCTTCACAGCAACCATCTGTCTGTCAGTGGAGGCTTGTGTGCCTCTAGGAAGATGAGGAGGGTGCAGCAAAGCTTCCCAACAGAGATGAACTAGGAAGAAAGGCCTGGCCATCTTCTGAAAATCACTCATTGTAAATTCTAAGGATCCCAACATTCTGATTAGCAATGCTTGCACAGAGTATGCTAGCATCCACCATTTTACAGCAGCCTATGCCCTGCTTCCAATTGGACAGCACCAGTACCTTTAGGTTACCATGGAGACAACTTCAGCAAGGAGGATGGTCCTCCTGAGGTTACATGGTAATGGGACTGATATCCTGACTGCCTCAGTTTCACGGAAGTGATCAGACTCAGGGGACCCAGTGGTAGCCAGGGCATAGGGTCACATGCACTCGGGATTTACGGCCATTATTTGGGTTCATCTTGGATGGATATCTTTCTGTGCCTGCTCGGGCTCTCTCCACCTGCTCCTGGAATGCAGGGAGCAGTGGGATGGACAGCCGAGCAGGAGGTGGGTGCTTCGGGTCTACAGGGAAGGGCAGGGGAGTTTCTCACTGACCCCTGTGATCTTTTTCCTGACCGAGAATTGCTTTCCCTCACCTGCTTAAACCAAGTCAAGAGGATACAGTGTCTCCTAAGAGCTGGTCTTTTCAGCAGCTACTCAAAGGATAAAGAAAGAATAATTTATGATTCCCCTGTTTAATCCTGCTCAGGAGATTGCGGACACCCGGACACTGAGGCAGACATTCTTCTGAGAAAGAGCTCCCTTATCAGCTCAGCCCCGTCCAAAGGCAGGCAGGTTTCACGTGGGCTCTGGCTTCAGCTGCCTTTGTGTTCATGATAACCAATGCTCAGGGCTGCCTGTGGCCTCGCAGAGGGGAGATGAGAAACAGGACAACATCTTTCCACCTAATTACGCCCCCCAGAGCAGCCCAGCAGAGGAGTGAGGAGGCCTCCTGACCCTGGGTCTCTGTTAAAGCTGACCTAGCTACTGAAGGAATCAGGATAACATTTCTCAGCATACAAAGTTTCCACAGCACAAAGCTCCAGATAAATTAATGAGCCTCTCACTTTTTTTAGCTGTATTAATATTTTCATTTTGTAGCTTCTAAGTGTTATTTGTTAATAATACGAAGCTGACAGAAACACCTGATAAAATTGAATTGTAAAGCTCAAACACATAAAGTCAGAAATATAAAGAATCACACTAGGATATATAGTTAGTAACTTGCCATCTCTTAACTGAAAACTGAGCCATTGCTTAATGAAAATTAATATTTAATTAATAGTAAGAGCAATACATTTTCGATAATTTATTGCATTTCATATTGTAAACTAAACGGCTTAAAGTTAGTTAGATAATAATATGAGAAAATATTCTCAGTATAAACTCAAAGCCAACATCCACTGTTGCAGAGTTGATTTCAACTCTTATTCTCCCCGGCCTCACCCATGAAAGATATGCTCTGTGGGAAATCAGAAGTGCTTCCAAGACTGGCCAGATCACCCATCCTCACAACACCTAGGTACAGGAATGCCAGGAATCCTTCCATTTCATAACATCTTGGATTATTTATTTTTTTAAAAAAAGTATAGATGATGACAACATAAAGCCCTATGTCCTAGCACCAGCATATGAGGAAAAGACTGAGATTTAAAGAGTTTAAACTCATTTGCTGTTGTTGATAATGACTCACAGGGACCCTGTGAGCAATAGGTCTGATACAGGCCCTATCCCGCCCAGGTCTCACCATCGCTGATCTTCTTGAAGCCATTAGTACAGTCATTTTGTCAACCCATCTTGTTGAGGGTCTACTCTTTCGCTGACCTTTCCAAACATTATGTACAAACTCCTTCTGACAACATGCCCCAGAGTATGGGAGATGCGTTTTCACCATCTTTGCTTTCAGGAGCAGTCTCACTTAAAAATGTCAATTATTGTTTCTCAATTAAAAATGTGAATGAATAACTGCTCATATTGTAGTGTTTAGGCAGTTAACTTCTGCAGCCAGGTGATGTTTAACCTTAAGGCCACTCCTTATTTTGATTTAAAGCATGGAAAAGAATTGGTAGGATGTAGAGAGATTCCTTTAAATCCATGGCTATAACTTCCATTAGAGCAATAACTTTCATTGATCCAGGGTAAAGAAGAGTTTTGCAGGGAGCAAGCCAATATTAAACTTTGAATGATTACTTTTGAAAAGTAGAGTCCCTCAGGAAGCCGCCACCAAAGACAGGTGCCACTGAGTGGCATTATTTGGCTCAGTGACCTTTCATGCTAGATATGGTGGTGGCTGGTACTTCCCTTCACAGCTCACTTCTCCACGTGAAATGCAAAAGTCGAATTGGCTTCTGTCCAGTGAGTCCCACTCTATTGACCCCATGAATTATGGAATAGAACAATCCGTGGCTATAGGTTTCTTGGCTGTAATCTTTAAGGTAGGTCACCAGACTTAATCTTCTACAGGATGGGCTCGAACTACCAACCTTTAAGTCAGTAGTCAGGTACAAACTATTTGGGTCATTCAGGGTCAACTAACTACCTGGCTTTTGTCTTTAGGCAGGGAAAGAAAGTATGGCCAATAAATTGTAATAGAAAGTGCATACTTAGCTGTGTAAGACATCCCTGCTTTATTTCCTCCAGGCATCAATGAATGTTTTGTGTGGTGGCTGCCCATCACTCTGGGTCCCATTGTGACCATGAAAGCAGAATGTCCTACTGAAATGAGATGTTGTTGTTATGTGCCTTCAAGTCATAAATGACTCATAACTGCCCCTCCAGTGGATTATCAGAGGCAATAAATTACATGGAAGGAGATTATTTATCTTTCTCTCAAGGAGCAGCTGATGGATTTGAACCACAATCCTTTGGGTTGGCAGTGCAACTCTCTACCACTAAGCCACCATAGCTCCCTGAGATAGGTATATCATACACATGAACAATGAAACCTTGTTCTTTTATGCTATGAGACAGAGATTTCTTTGGTGGTTGCTACTGCGGCCATATCAAGCTTAACCTGTCTGATAGACTAGGGTATTGGCAGAGCTAAAAATCCAGGTGAGGCCAAAAGAAGGTTAAATCATAGTTCCACCCAGCACCTCCACTTCTCTTCTTCTCTAGGACTTCCATCATCATCATATAGTACTGTAGTGCAAAGAACTTAGAATTCACCTTTTCCTGAAATCATCTGGCCATGCCCTTGTTTCCTGAGAAGATTATTCTAAACTGTTAGAATTGCCTGAGAAACTGAGATGCCTTTGTGGTCTAAGTCATACTTAAGTATTTGTGCTAATGAGAGGAGACTGGTCAGAAGAGAAAGACCATCTGACAGCTCATTTTAAGCCAACTTTGGAAAGCATGATTTCACTTATCATGTTTAGCAGTGACTCCTCAAAAATGAATATGCCATGACTGTAACCCACAAAGGCTGGGGGCTCTGAGAGTGTCTCAGTTGGGGGAGGAAAGGTGACTCGCCATTTTTAAAATATAGCAGTTCCACCTTGGGAAACCTCCCAACAAGCATCTCTTCCTCATAATTGTCCTGAGCAATATCCTTTGCTGTAATAAACCTGTAAGTATACAGTACTTTCTATGAGTTCTGTGCATTTGAGAAAATGACCAAACCCAAAGGAATAGTGGATGTCAGCATGCGAACATAAGGAAACTCAGAGGACCCCTGAGCCTGCAGCTGGCATTCTAAAGGAAAACAGAAAAAACTAACCCAAAATTGGCAGCCAGCATGTCAGAAGTCAGGGTGTTTTGTGGACTCCACAGTTTGTCAGCAGTGTCTGCCTACTTGGCAATCTAAAAGGCAATATTCTTTCAACTCGTGGGCTCTCAGCTAGCTCCAGGCAACTAGAGGCAAAGAGTAGGAGTCTTTAGGGTCAGCTCATGTCAGATATGATGGAAAATAGGGCAAGTGGAGGTTTTATTAGCCTTCTTATCTGATATGCGACTCATGTTTAAAAGTTTTGGAGAAGAGGTGGTGAGTGTGGAATCGGACTAGGAGTATTCGAATCAACCACACAGGCCCATGAGTGAAGCAATCAGCCAACTTCTTGTCACCTGGGTGCAAGCAGGCTGAGTTCTCAAAACAGAAGTCAACAGCTCTTGCTTTGTAACAGATTGCTGGTGGATTTAGCCGATCACATGAGGAAGTCTCCTTCAGACAGTATTCTGTTGGTGCCTTTTCCTTATCTTGCAGGTGAAGTCTTAGGTCAGCTGGGTTTCTGTGGTATTCCTGGAACGTCCTGTTTTTGCCAATTCAGCTTTCCTCTGGTGGTTGAGCAGGCTGGACCTAGGGGGAGGGGTATATCTGAGAAGTAGAAATCCTAGTGACAACGAGGCCATTTTCTTTTACTAAACAATGTTGGTTTGTATTCATGCACATACCTAAGACAGAAATATGAAACCTTCCATTGCAAGGGTGTTGGGAACACAATGCCTCGGAAGTTCTTACTCAGTTTATTTAGCTAAACTGTAGTCTTGGTGAGTAATACGAAATATACCATTGACTTTTAAACGGGCAAACAAAACAGTGTTAGATAAACTACAGTTAAAATCTTCTTTAGTGGCAATGAGGTCAAGACTTGCTTTGACCATGTCTTTTGGACAGACAAACTAGGATAAAATGACATCATATTGGGTAAAGAAAAGGAGAGAAGTCTTCAGTGAGATGGTCTGAGCAACAGCCACAACAGTGCTTTCAAGCATACCGACTATAGTGAAGATGGCGCAGCAATTGGCAATGCTTCATCCTGTTGTACACAAGCTTGCCACGAATTGGCGCTAAACTGACAGAAACCAACAAGTTTCCTACCCAAGGAAGTCCTCAGAGATGGTGCCAATGATCCTTTCTGTCCTTCAAGGGATCTCCTTCAGGGTTTTTGGAGTCTAGATAATAATAGACTATTAAACACAGATCTGCATCCAAACATTTAATTGATATTTATTTTAAGATCCATTGTATACCAACAACTTTGTAGAATTGTCTCCCTGAGCAAAGCTGAACAAGCCAGAAGGGGAGGCATTGACACAGCAGACCTCATGGGACTGGCAGGTGCCTGCTAAACTTGGGTGTAAGGTTGTATATGAACATTGATGAGGAATGCTGGACCAGGACAGAGACCACTCTCGGAGGGCAACTGGGAGAAGTGATATGAGGGCTGAAGGCTTTGGGCTGAGTCAAAGATTGTGTAATATTGTGTAAAGAGGGGAAGGGATGGCCGCCAGATGGGAGAACGCCGCTGCCAGACGGGGTTCCACCACGATAGGGGCCGGGAAGAGACCCGGGAAGAACAACAGCCAGCCACCAACCGCAGAACTCCAGAGGAGCGAAGACTGTGAGACCCCAGAGGAACGAAGACTACCCGACACTGTGTGACCCCCCCTGCAACCCACACCTGTGTGAACCTTAACACACAGGGTGCTGCTGCATAAACCTACAGCAGCGCCCAAGCCCCGCCCCCACTTTCTGGTGATAGCGTCCAAGCCCTGTGCTCCTTACCCCCTAGTCCCTTGCTTTCCTCCCCTTCTCCCACCCCCCCCTTGCAGCTCTACAACCACACATCACAACCCCCACCACAGCCCGTGACCTCAGGGCACCACCTTGGATCCATCCATCACCCAGAGCTATCCAGCGAGCTCTTGAGGAACTAACCTGGCAGGAGAAAGGCCGGTAGGATCTTATCTGTGTTTACTGGGGCATTGCTGATTACTCGGGAGAGCACCTAAGGGTGCTCCCACAGGTGGGGAATTTGGCCGAGCTCTCTTGGGCTACACCAAGTGCCCAAAATGAGCCAGCCAGCTGGCTTCTGTGAACTCTGCAGACCAGCTAGAGGCTAGTGGGTGGGTGGGAATTTGACTTTGCCTTTTCGGATCCCGTCGGATCCAGGACCTTGCTGGAGCAGGGACTATTGTGTGAGGGCACCTGCGTAAGTGCCACCAGGCAGGGAACACTGAAAAAACCATTGGGTAGGAAACAGACAGCAGGAATTTGAGTTAGGACCCCCGTCGTGAACACACTGAGACAGCAGAGGTTTGAGCAAGGTCATCCAAGTGAATGACCTGCCCTTGCAATCACCCAAAACTTTCCCTGCCTCACCCCATTTGGCTCCATAACAGTGCCTGCACGTCTTGGCAATCAACTTGCCTTTAAATGAGAGCACTTTGACCTGTTTTAGCAACAAGAGATTGCCCTAGCAGGGGCTGAACTAACATTTTTCTGAAGTTATAAAGTCAGAGAAATGCACAAGTCCGGTAACTGCCCATCAGATCTCAAGAGCATTGTCTTCAGATCAAGAACACATACCAATGTCTCGAAGAAATCAAACTATCCCACACAATATACAAGAGCAAAGGAAGATGTCAGTCACAAAGGATGACATAAGAGCAGCCGATACCCTGAAATCAGAAAGGCTCATGGAA
>NW_006399885.1:3264074-3269185 GCF_000299155.1 Elephantulus edwardii | reverse complement strand
GGCTTTGACAAGCACTGTGGCAATTGGACAATTAAAACAGACATGGGGCGGAAGAAGAACGAACTGGGGAGGAGGGTAGAGAGAAGGGTGTAGCAATGAAAGAATGAAAACCCAAAATCCCTGTAAATGTTCATTAAAACTAATAAAATTTAATAATAATAAAAAAGAGGGGAAGGGACAGCACATGAGAGTGACTAAGGGCAAGCAAGTCTACGCATGTAGAGAACTAGTGTGACTATCGTCAGTATTAGAACACGCATTGTACTCAGAGCATCCCTAGGTAGGTTTCCTTGGAAGGGAAAGTTAACAAACTTGTCTTTTCCATCCATAGGGACAACTTGAAATGGAATCTTGTTGAGAATAGTAAGGGAATAATCTGTTCATTTGCCCAACACCTTGCTGGCTTTGAGAGGCCAGAGATTGGGTCTTTCTGCATCATAATTTTAAAAAGACATTCTCACTCCTCTTCCCATCATTGGATTCATAGAACCCGCAGGTTCAGGTTGAAAGGCTTCCAGCAGGTGCTTTGCTCATAGGATCTCTGTGCATGGCCTGAATTGCTGAGCCCGTAAAAGGAACATCAGCTTCTTATCCACCCTTGTCAGGGCTCTCAAAGTAGCCCCTGGGAGGTATAAACAACTCATACTTACAGCTGCTAGCCAAATGGGTGGAGATTCAAGTCTAACCAAAGGAGTCCCAGAAGAATGGCCTGGTGATCTACCTTGGAAAAACCAGCCATTGAAACCCCTATAAGAGTGTGGCTCTGTTCGGACATGCATGGGGTCACCATGCCTCAGAGTCTACATAACAGCAGCCACTAGCCCAGGGATTCCACGAAACATGGCATCTTGTTAGCCAGGAAACATAACATCCTGTTTATAGGAGGCGATTAAAGGGGAGGAAGAAAAAAAAAATAAACAGAAAAACAACCTTGCCTTCCTTACCCAACCCATTCACAAGGATGCTCCCAGACATAACAATGTCCTTTATGCCTAGAGTTTGGCCAACACTCTCCTTATCCTGGGAAAATTTGATCTCACTTCATACTGCCAGATCCAAATTACTTCCACCTGATTCACCCATGTTACTTGCAAGTTAAAAGTATTCAGATAATGTACACAAACTTTGTAAGTTAACCAGTATAAAATATTTTTTAAAAATATATTCACATACACATAAAACTCGAATCAGTACTAATTAATCAATCACAATTCAAACCAACCCTAATAGGACAGAGTAAAATTTCTCCATAAGGTTTCCAAGGTTGTGATCTTTAGTGAAGCCAACTGCACCATTTTTCTTCTTTAGAGGGCCTGGTGGGTTTATTCTGGATGTTGTCTAGACTGTGTGCCTGCATGACAGCAAAGGTTTATACAGCAAACTGACACCCAGAGCCAGCCAAGCTGGTTCCATCAGAGCAAGTCATAACACAATGGCCTCAAGCAGAACAGCTAGCATAGTGCCAGCCATCCTCCTGAGCCAGAGTTTTGCAAAAGAGCCAGTGAAGGAGCTGGAGAAGTAGCCAGTGCAGCTCTTTCATTGGCTAAGGTGCAGAAAAAACACATTCCAACCCTGGACGCCAGGGCCATGGGGTGTTGGAGGCCCTTGTGTAGCCATACTCACCATTCCCATGCAAAAAGAGAAGGGGCAGAACCAGCAAGCTGGCCACCAAGACCATGGCATATACAAGCTGGAGATCTACCCTTGCTAACTTCCTTGTGCCATGTGTCTAGGCTAGTAATATATACACTTATATTTTGAGGAAGATCAATCCTGCAGAATATAGGGGATGTCTTCTAGCAGTTTGTTTACCCATTTATGAGAAGCAGAATTGGGGAACAAAGCTCCAATGTGAGAAAGAATCTGGAGTGGGAATGCAGAAACACTGCAAGCTGATGAGGATCTGAAGAAACTCATTGTTGTTAAGCCCATCATTGATATTAGGAACATCAGTTCCAGCTCGTAGCAATGCTACATATAACAGAATGCATCACTGCCCAGAGCTGCACCATCTTCAAAATTGTTACCACATCTAAGCATTGTTGCAGTCTCTCTGCCAATCCATCTTATTGAGGCTTTTCTTCACTTACCTCACCTTCTACTTACAAAGCAGATGTCCTCCTCCAGGGACTCGCTCCTCTTGATAACATGTCCTAAATATATGAAACCAACTCTTGCTATCCTTGCTACTGGAAACAGTCTGGTTGCACATTTTTCAAAACAGATTTGTTCATTTCTTTCTGGCAGGAATAATATATATCCAATATTCTTTAAAAACACTTTCATTCAAAGAAAGCTCAGAGAAATGGCCAAAAATCAGCATACTGCTTCCACAAACACCTGCGAGCTGCCTGTCCAATGCTCCCCTGGGCATTGCCCTCTTGACAGCAGGGCAGGCTCATCAGGAAACAGTTTCCTCCAGAAGTGGGTGGGCTGCTTCTCCCTCTCAAGCCTGTCACTCCCTTCCCTCAAGAACAGCAGAATTCTCTTTTATGCCCTTAAACAACCAAGTGCTATGAGCTATGGTGTTGGAGAAGAGCACTGAGCTTTCCATGGGTGGCCAAGAGAACAAAGAGATATGTCTTGGAGAAGGTGTAGCTGGAGTGCTCCTTGGAGGCAAGAACAATGAAGCTTCCCCTTACATACTTTAGACATGTTGCTAGGAAGAGCTATTCCTTGGAGAAGGACATGATGCTGGGAAGGGGGGAGGGTCAATTAAGGAGAGGAAGACCCTCAATCAGGTGGATTTATACAATAAGTGATACAGTGGGCTCTTGTGTGTCATGAAGTATGAGGATGGTGCAGGATAGAACAGGGCTCAGATCTTTTCTTCATAGTGTCACTGAGTCATGCACAACTCAGCAACACCTAACAATAAAAGCATATTGCCACAGGTAGATAAGGCCGAGGGCTGTGTGTACTTGGTGGTCAGGAGAGACAGATACACTTTCAGGTAGTCTTTGCCAGGCCTAGCTTTCTAGAAATAGTACCCTAAGAGGAGGTTTGGAAACCAGCAAGGCATCAGGAGCTGCACATATTTGGGAAGACTGATATCAATTTGCTGCTAAGTCACATGACCAAAGTGAAAACATTATGCAGGGATAGTCATATGAGCAAGGGTAGCAATGTTCGCTAAAGTTCTTTTTGTTAAAGAAAAATGGGGTAACATCACTTTAAATGCACACATCCAAAAAAAATGTCTGTGTACCCCTTGCTTGATATAGCACTGTCATAAATGCTCAGAACAGAGTCAGCCTCACAGCTTCACAGTGCATGTTCTGCCAAATATAATGTCTTCAAGACTGGATCACTATGTATATTTTAAACATAAGAAGTGGATCCCCACCTCACTCCATATACAAAAACCAAATCATGGTGGATCATGGACCTAGGACTAAAAACAAGGACTATAAACTTCATTCAAGAAAAGCTTGGAAAAACTTTAGTAGTCCTAATCCACAACATAAAGAGTCTTCCCAGTATTCTGAAAAATTTACAACCAGGAGAAGATAAAATAGATGAATGGGACCTTCTAAGAATCAAATCCCTATGCGCATCCAGAAAATTCTCTAACAGTGTAAAAAGGGAAGCCACAGACTGGGAAAAAGGTTTTTGTAATGACATGTCAGACAAGGGACTTATACCTAGAATTTATAAAATACTCGAGGACCACAACAAGATAAAGGAGAATAATCCAATTGAAAAATGGGCACAGGATATGAACAGACACTTCACCAAGGAAGACATTCAGATGGCCAACAAGCACATGAAGAAATGTTCAAAATCCCTAGCCCTGAGAGAGATGCAAATCAAGACAACCATGAGATATCATCTCACTCCATTAAGACTAGCAAAATTTAACAGAACAGCAAGCAACAAATGCTGGGGAGGTTGTGGAGAGACTGGAACCCTTATTCACTGTTGGTGGGAGTGTAAAATGGTGCAACCACTATGGAAAGCATTGTGGCGCTTTCTCAAAAAGTTGCAAATAAAGATACCATTTGACCCAGCAATTCCACTACTGGGAATATACTCTAAAGAGACCATAAATGACATCCAAGTAGATATATGTATACCCAAGTTTATCGCGACTTTGTTTACAATAGCAAGGAGTTGGAAACAACCTAAATACCCATCAACAAACGAATGGGTAGAGAAGCTGTGGTATATTCACACAATGGAATACTATGCTGCATTGAAAAACAAGGAACTCATGCAATATTATTCAAAATGGGTGACCCTGGAGGACATTATGCTGAGTGAGGTATCTCAGTCACAAAGGGACAAATGCTATATGGTGCCATTGTTGTAGAATGAGGCTGGCATTGGGGTGGGGGTAAGACTGAGAAAAACTGGATTAAATATGTTTACGGCATTGAAGTCTATGTGGGAGAGAATATTCTAAAAGTATTATATTTTAGGGCATTATTTTTATCGTAGGAGTATGCAATGAGGGTTGCAGAGTGGATTATATTTGGGGGTAGGGGGTGGGGTTTGGGAAGGTGCAGGGGGGATTGTGTACCAATGAGGAAGTTTTTCTTTTGCTTTTCAAGGAGAGGAGCAAACGGAAGGGGGGGGTGGATGAGGGGGAGGGGTTTGTGCGGGGAGAAGGGTGCAACAATGAATGAATAGAATTCCAAAATCTCTGTAGATGTTCATTAAAATGAAAAATAAACAAACTAAATTAATTTAAAAAAATAAGAAGTGGCCTAGTGACAGGTCCACTCAGAAGGGTATGCAGGCAGAGAGTGGAAGGAAGATAGAACATTATTGGATGGATAGAGTAAAGTCAATGAAGAACTACTCCTTTACTTTTATCAAATATTCTACAGTAGAAATCAAAAGGGGGAAGAACTGTAAAACAGAATTGAAAATTCTCATGGAATTTATAATTTCTGGAGCCATAGATGCTTGATGAACCACAGAAATTATTTCTTTGGCATACTCTTTAAACCTTAAACTAAAAATACACCATGAAGTCTTTTTTAAATTCAACAATAGCTTAGATTAACAAGGAAAAAAATAAACCATAAGCATTATGCTCTATCAAGATGTATCCATTTTAAGATACAACAAAAAGAAGGAAAAAGAAGAAAACCTAAGAATAATGT
>NW_006399885.1:3206941-3259916 GCF_000299155.1 Elephantulus edwardii | reverse complement strand
ATGACAGGAGTCTAGAGCGATGGCTACATGGTGGAGGGGACCTGGGAGAGGGTTTGTAAAACAATGAAAGAATCTTTTCTTTTACTTTTCCATACTTTTTGACTCATGTACTTATAACTTGCTAGTTAAATTTGTGTCTTCTAGGTTGCAACACCCCCATGATACATCTTCAAGCATATGAACATGTACGGCTAAGCACAATTAATAACAGTGCATCTAAATTCCAAATTCAATCTCCATAATAGTTTATGTGTTTCCTACTGCCAAAGGGGCCCTTTAGAGTAGTGAGAGAAGATCTTCACCCTGAAACCCAGAGCGTCCCTTTTCAGCAGAAAGTAGCTAAGAGAATACGCCATCCCCTTTCCCTTATGAATCAGGGTGAAGTCTCTCTCAGGGAGGTGTGATAGGGAATGGCAAAGGACACACTGACAAAGGAGATTAAACAGAACTGGGTTTGACAAGCACTGTGGCAATTGGACAATTAAAACAGACATTCGGAGGGCAGGGGAAGAAGAAGTAACTGGGGAAGAGTTTAGAGAGAATGGTACAGCAATGAAGGAATGAAAACCCAAAATCCCTGTAAATGCTCATTAATACTAATAAAATTTAGTAATTTAAAGAAAAAGATACAACACTCTTCTGTCAATTTGCTACACTGAAGTAATCTGGGTTTGCTGTGATGCTGAACTTTGTGCCATTTGTGGGTCAAATACCATATGGCTGCCCATGGTGGACAGTGTTTAGTGGAGCTCCTAATTTAATGCAGGTTTGGAAGCAGGAGTGGCGTCCACTTCCTTTAGAAGACACCACATGCCTAGGGATTTTATTCGTAGAATATCCCATTCATCTATTTTATCCTCTCCTGCTTTTAGGTTTATCAGGATACTTGGAAGACTGTTTATGTCGTGGATTAGGACTTATAGCATTCTTCCAAGCTTTTCTATAATGAAGTTTATAGTCCTTGGTTTTAGTCCTAGGTCCTTGATCCATCCTGAGCTGGTTTTTGTGTGTGGAGTGAGATGTGGGTCTTGCTTGAGTTTTCTGTAGATACTTTTTCAATTTTGCCAACATCATTTGTTAAAAATGCTGTCATTTCCCCACTTAACTGGTATCATCTCTTTGTCAAAAATCAATTGACCATAGGTAGATGGGCTGATTTTGGGGTTCTCAATTCTCTTCCACTGATTTATGTGTCTGTCATTGTACCAGTACCAGTACTGAAGCCATAGAGTGGGAAAAAACATTTGGTAATGGCATGTCAGATAAGGAACTTATAGCTAGAATTTATAAAATACTTGAGCACTACAAGAAGGTAAAGGTAAACAACCCAATTGAAAAATGGGCACAAGAATGAACAGACACTTCACCAAAGAAGACATTTAGATGGCCAACAAACACATGAAGAAATGTTCAAAATCTCTAGTTTTAAGAGAGATGCAAATCAAAACAAATATGAGATATCTCATATTTAATCATCTCATATTTATTAAGGATAGCAAAATTTAACAGAATAGCAAACATCAAATGCTGGCGAGAAATGTTGTGGAGAAACTGGAACCCTCATTCACTCTTGGAAGGCCCACTGTGAGTCAGTTCAATATCATTATCAACATCAATATCAATATTGTTGTTGTTATACGACATTGAGTCACTTGCAACTCATAAGCCTGAAGCCTACTATATATCCTGTGCCAATGTTACTGTCTCTGACACACCTACACTCATTACCTCAGTCCCTGTATCAGTCCATCTGATCAATGTTCTCCCTCTCTTTCTCTGTCCCTCCACCCTTCCAAGCATGATGTCCCTCTCCAAGGACCGATCCCTCCTTGTAACTTACCCAAAGTATACTAGAGAAAGCCTTAGATTTCCTGCCTCTAAGGAGCAGCCTGGTTTCACCCTCTCTAGGAAGAAACTATTTATTATCCCTATAGTCCATGGTATATTCAACACTCTTCTCCAGCACCACGACTCAAGGGCAGATATAAATATTAATAGATAAATTAATATGTAAGATGTAAATATTCATATATTAATATTTATTTAATTTTTTACTGTCATCTTAACCTTTCCAACTCCTGTTAACCCTCAAAGAGTAAATCTAAAATATAAAGAAATTTTACTTTTTATAATTGTGGTCTTCTACAATACTTGTCCTATTCTGACTGACTTATTTCACTCAGCATCATTTACTCTAGATTCATCCATATTATCCATTATTTCTTGGGGTGGGTGTGGTGTGTATTTGTGAAAGGAGACAGAAATAGAGAAAAGGGGAGAAATTAATGTTATAGAACTAAATGTGTTGAGTGAAAAGTAAATGATTGAGTGAAAAATTTATTTGCTTTGTAAATTTCACGCCAACAGCAATATAAAAACAGAAAGAAATCTATCTTTCCCAACCTTTGAGTTCAGCTTGACTCAGATGCTGGCGTGGGTCATCAGAATAAAGCTAAAATACAGCAAGTCACAAGTTATTATTAGCTGAACTTTGTAAGGGTGGAGAATCCCATCAGCAGGGAGTGATCGGCTTCCTTTCTGGGAGTCCTACATTCAAGTCATGAAGTCACTTAAGCTTCCCCTGCTGGTGCCAAGTGCCCCGCTTGGGTGTGATGAGGATAGTGTGAGTTCTGGGAAAGGAGAGAAGGGGATTCCAGGTTCATCCACTAGTTCTGGGAGGAAGGCATGCTCCGGTGTCCCTGTCTGTTTTATTTTCATTCGGGCTAGTGGGTGGGGTGTGGCTAAATTCTTCCCTTCTGTGCTGGAGGCCTGGACTTTACACACAGTCACTACTTGTCTGTAATGGAGTCTTCCATAGTGCCTTGTTGCTGCACGGGTCTCAGTGGAGCTCCCGGACAAAGATGACCTAGCAAGAAAAGAATGGCACTCCACTTATGTCACTCACTGAAAACCGGTGGCTCTATGCTCTGATCCACAATCGTTATGGGATGGTGCACTACCAGGCAGGTTACGGCTCATCAGGAGTCTACAGACAGTGCAGGTCCCAAGCATAGTCTCAGTGTGGGGGCAGGGGGCGGAGGCGGCTTTGGAACAGCTCAGGCCTGTCAGAGGGTCCTGAGTGGGGTGTGGGATGAAGGCAGTTGACACCCAGAAAGTACTGAGCTTGGCCCAGGATGGTCCTGAGTTCCCTTGCTACCACAAGACCCCTGACCACTAAGACTGAGCAGAGGCAGCCCACAGGCTGCAGGGCTTTGTTCCAGCGTGTCCTTGGCTGTCCCTCTGACAGTAACATTACAAGGCTGCTTCCCCCAGCCTCAGTCCACCTTGGCAGTAGTCACTGCAGAAGGTGTCTAAAGAGTGGATCGATTTTGTCCATCCTGCAGAATGCTGTCCTTAGGAGTGTACTGGGTCTGGTCAAGGAGTCGAGCCAGCATTTCTCAGCACAAAAGAGAGAAAATGGACCTTCCTGCCAGATGAAGACTTAGAAGCCTCGCAGGGAAACTATGATCCCAAGTCACCGCAATTAAACTACACTTCAGGCCTGATACCATGCATTTAATGACATGTATTTACAGAGTCATGAAAGTCCACAACATCTCATATTTTTTAAAAAAAAATCCCCAAATCCAATTCTGTGAGTCTGAAAGCAGCTCGGCTCTCAGGCGGGACGTCCCTTTGAATATTTCTCCACTTGTGAAATTAAATTCTCCTTCTTCCAGGCGGACTGGTGTGGAGGTTTTATAGATGCATTACAGAAAGTATGTGAAGCAGGTGAAGGATTGTCAGAGGGCCTGATGCCATTGTCTTTGAAGAGGTCGGTTTGCAGGGAGCCGAAGGGGCTGACAAATCGTGAATCCCACATTGTGTCCCTGAGCAATGTCGGACTAGAGTTACACTCCGCAAGCTGGCCTGTAATTTAACACGAGCCAGCAATGCCATCCAGGCAGGGAACTGAGGGTTAACGTGACAAGGCCTTGTTCTGCTGTGCTGGGCTTCTCCAGGAATGTGAGACCCACTTAGTTTTTCTTTCTTTCTTTTTTTTTTTTTTTTATCAGAAGGTGGGGAGAGTCTGTTTTCCTAATTTCTTCCTGTGGGTATTACTCACTCTTCTTCTGGGATCAAATAATCTGCAGCCTTAAAAAAGAATTGATGGGCCTTTTGCAAGTTTGTTTGCATTTTTTATATGGTGTTAGTAGATATTTACAGTTCAGGGATACATATGTAGACTGAAATGCATCGATGTGACCAAAGTTTCAGAAGCTTGTAACTCTGTTTTATGAGGCTGAATGAGCAGGAGGGTGGGCCCCTTTGGGACAAAGCCTGAGGACCCTTCACAGTAGTCAGATCGGCCCTCATTGTGTCAGCAAAGACTAGCACTTACGTAGAAGTGTTAGGCTGCTCATGGTGTTATCCAGATGAGCAGAGCCCCTAGCAGTCCCAGGTTTATTCAGGTCACCGTTGACTTTCAAAGGCATCCACGACTATCATTGGTGCTGCTGTGTGAGCCTCACTCACAGCGGCTCCATGCACAATTGAAGGAAGAGTTGCCCAGTCGTGCACCCTCCTGTCAGTCTCCACTGTGCTCAAGTCCATTGTTGAAGTCTCTGTGTTATTTCCTCCAGGCTGAGGGTCTTCATCTCTTTTGTGGACCCTCTACTTTTCCAAACATGATGTCTTTCCTCAAGGCCTGCCTCTTCCTGACAATACACCCAAAGTCTATGGAATGAAGTTTCATCAACCTCACTTCTAAAGACCACTCTGGCTACACTCCAAAACAGACATGCTTGTTTGTAGGGTTTGATTGCCTTAGTCTTTAAACTAACATCTTTGCTCTTCAGTACTTTAAAGAGCTCCCTGATAACAGATTTGCCCAATTCACTGCATTGTTTGATTTCTTGACTGCTGCTTCCCTGGGTGTTGATGGGGGATCCAAGTAAAATGAAATACTTGACAACTTATATCTTTTCTCTGTTTATCATGATGCTGCTTATTGGACCAGTTGTATTTTTATTTTCTGTCGTTCATATTGAAGGCGTACTCTTTGATCTTCTTCAGTAATTGCCACAAGTCCTCTTCACTACCTGCAAGCAGTAAGCATTTGGGCATCTTTAATGTAGAAGATGACGGTGGCAATTGGTAATCTCATATGTGGCTTAGATCCTTTAGCATCAAGATTCACAAAAGGTTGAGGAAAGTAGCCTAGATGCTCTCAAACACACCCTAAAAGATCTGCTAGAGAACTGTTCATTTCACTGCTGCTGGGCAAGCATGAACATTCAGTACTGCGGTTCTTGTTAGAGGGTCTCATCTAGTTGACTCTGACTCTTAGACACAAAGAGCAAAAGAAAAGTAAACCCTGCAGTCAAAAGCAAAAAATACGAGAACAAACAACAGAATCCAAAGATTGCCAAGCAGACCGTGGCAGAAGAAGGACACATTGGTCTAAAGTAAAGGATGAAAACGTGAGAATTGCAAAGCTATGGGGTGGCAGGAGGGAGGGTAGAACTCACCAGGGAGGCAGGGAGCATGTTCCTCTCCTCCCAGTAAGTGAGGGCAGCCAGCTTGACCTCCGTGGACACTTGTCCAACCTCTGCTTGTGTGTTTCCTTTAGTAAAAGAAAGAAAATGCTGCAGGGAGAGATGGGATTTAGCAAATATGATGGATGCTGAGTGCCCAGAGGCATTTAATAAGTCAACTTTGATTAAAAGGGTGAACTTGAGCCCGAGGACAGAGGGAGCCAAGTGTTGACAGCAGCAGAAGCATCCGCAGAGGCTCAATCGTGCAGGCTGCTCCCGCCGGTCCCTGCCTTCAAGGCAGAATGTTAGCCTCCTTCTCACCTCCCAGGGCCTGCTTGTTGTGGCTAAACAAGGGTCCAAAGGGGGTGACCGTCCAACTGCTCAGGAAGAGGTCCCTGGGGTCCCTTGGCAGGTCTCCTCCAGTCATTCTTGGAGTCCACCCTTGATAAATGCCTCCTAGTTATCAAAGTCACCATGCTTCCATCAGCTTGTCACACTGACTTAAGTACAGCCATAAGGCTGGAAGCTATGCCACCAGCATTTCAAATGTAAGAAGGTCATCCAGTATGGACAAGTGACAGCAGTTTCCAGACTAGGACAGACTAGGAAGGCAGGCCTGGTGAGCTGTGTCAGACAATCAGTCAGTGAGAACACTGTGGATGACAGAACACTCACCTGTTGTAGACACATCATCAGGAAAGGCTTATCCCTGGATCAGGACATCATGATTAGCAAAGTAGAAGTCCAGCAATAGCAAGAGAGACGTTTGGTGAGATGGTTCGATGCAACAACCGCAACGTGGACTTTAATTTGGCAAGGATGGTGAGGATGCCACAGGACCAGGACACTTTTCATTCTATTGTCTTGTAGATATGATCATAATGAATCAAAATTCAAAAACAAAAACAAAAACAAAAAAACCCACAGCCAGCATCTACCTATCTATCTGTCAATCTAGATGTTAAAGAGAAGTAAAAAGTTAAACCCTGGGCTTTTCCTATTCAGAATTCACAATGTTATTAAGTTGATATGAGGAGATTTCTTTTTGAAGATGTTGACTCACTTTAGTTAAACTCACAGTAGTTAATGTTGTTGTTAGGTGTCATCAAGCTGAGTATGACTCATAGCAACTTTATGAACAAAAAATCTGAACCCTGTCCTATCCTTTACCAGCCTTATCATCTCTGATATACTCAATACCATTGAAGTTGTCTCTATGTCAGTCTATCTGGTTGAGGGTCTTCTTCTCTTCTACTGACCTTCCACCTTTCTAAGCATGATGTTCCTCCCTGAGGAAAAGCCTCTCCCAAAAACATGCCCAAATACGTGAGACAAAGATTTATCATCTTTGCCTACATGGAGCACTCTGGCTGTACTTTGTCCAAGACATATATGCTTTAGCATACCTCTTCTGGTAGACCATGAGATATTCAGTGCTCTTCTCCAACACCACAACTCAAAGTCATCGTTTCTTCTCCTCTCCTCCTTATTCATTATCCAACTTTTAGAAGCCTAGCAAGTGATCTGTAAAGATCACTCGGCCTGAATCAAGCAGACCTTAGTCCTCAAACTGACATCATTGTTCCCCAGTAATTAAGAGAAGTCCCTGATGACAGACTTTCCCAGTGAAATATGTCTTTTGATCTCCTGACTGTCGGTATCAGGGTGTTGATTGTGGATCCAAGTAATATGAAGTCATTGATAGTTTCAATCTCATCTTCATCTGTCATGATATTGCCTCAGTTCAGTGGTGAGAATTGTTGTTTTCATGATGTACAGATGTAATCCATATTGAAGGCTATATTATCCTCTGATCTCCTGCAGCAAGGGCTTCGAGTCACACATAATATCACCAAATACAGAAAATGGTTTGATGATTCCTTACAAATTAAACAGGCGATGACCGTACAAATCAAACAACTCCTTGCTGTCAAGCCAGAACTGACTCATAGCAGACCTTCCAGGGGGTGAAACCATTTGAGAAACTGGTCTCTGTGAAGAAAAATGTGGCATCAGGATCAGAGGAAGACTCATCAGCAGCCTTCATTATGGAGATGACATAACAACTTTGCTTCTGAAAGTGATAAGACTTGAAGTGGACCCGCAATAGAACTTAACTTAGAATTCTATTTTATCCAACAACAATGGATGGTATGTGGATCTCAAACTCTCTACCATGATTTCTGGCTGATAGCAACACCTCATTGGATTTGGGAAAACTGTAAATCACATGGGAGGAGACTGCCTGACTTTTTCGCTACCAGAACCACTGGTAGATTAGAACCACTGGTGAGATGGGGTTAAGAGAACTCACCACCAACTGTGCCATCGGAGCTCCCTATGTGGTTACAACAACCAAAATATTTGAGGCATTAAGAACCGTAGAAGGGAGCACTAGTGGCCTTGTGGCAAGTAGCTATACTGCAATCCCAAAGGCATGTGGTTCAAATCCACCAGCTGCTCCACAGGAGGAAGGATGGGCAATCTCCTCCCATGTGATTAACTGCCTCTGAAAATCTGCTGGAGGGTTTTCCTGATTCTATAGCACACAACAACAACAACAGAGCCTTAGAAATGTCTGGGCACAGACCTGCAGAATAAAAACTGCCTTTTGACAAAACCTGTAGACGGTTAACTGGTGTGTGGTATTTTGAGAAGAGCTATCTGGAACCGTGGTTGTCAAGCTTGGTGTGTGTTGGAGTGAGGGTGGCTCACTTGCACAGGTCCCACTTCCAGGGTCCATGTGTGCAAATGAGTAGGTTCCAGGGGGGCTTCTAGACAAAGAAAGACTAGGAAGAAAAGCCTGAACATCTGCTTCTGACAGTCGCCTGGCAGTTTCCCCAGCAGTCCAGTGTGCCACCCATCGTGGACATGGCTCAAGACTGAGCAGGATGCCATTGCATTGAGCATTTCATTTCACCAGGAGTCAGGGCCACCTCAAAGGCAGTCAACAACAACAACAAAAAGGCGAATTAGCAGTGCAGACAGAGAGAGAATTTGGTAGAAAGAAGGCAAACCCCACCATGGTAGCTTTTTGAAGAAAACTACCCCTCCCCAGTGAGCGGATGCAGCTGGCTGGGGGGTGCTGATGCTGCCGGTGGGGAGTTAGGGTTTGAGAAACACTGTTCAGAAACATAGTCCTAAGATGTAGCTGTTTCATCATAACTTTCATATCACTATTCTATTTTTTAAAATGGGCTTCATCTACAGGGTTTTGCCTATGCTTCTTGGTACAGATAAACCAGCTGTGTTAGAATGGCATTCTGCTATGATCATAGTTAAATATAGCCATGGCATCCTGCTCCATGCACTTTGTGGCTGCCCAGACAAGGAGAGGGGACACGAAACATCCTGGGTCAGCCTGCACGTGCAGCTGGTCTTCAAACCAGTTTTCTTGCCAGGGCTCCTCAGAATCCTTTCTTCTCCTGTCTTTGATCCAGGTTCCTAAGACACTTCCAGACCTTCTAGCTGCAAGTCTCAGGTGAAGAATCTGCTTCTTTTCTCTCTCCTTGAAGGATCCCTGGAAGCATAGCACTTAATGTGTTGAGCTGATGAGCAATAGTTCCAACAATTTCTACTTGGGTGAAAAAAATTTAACAGTCAGATTCCTTAAAGACATGCATCTTCAGAAACCCTGCAGACAGTGGATACTCAAGTGACTTGGCGCTGTGGTTCTCTTCCTCTGGAGTCTTATTAGTTCAGTAGGTAAAGTGTTAGGCTGCACATGTACCAAAAAGTTGACAGTTCTAACTCACCAGCTGCTCCATGGGAGAAAGATGTTGCAATCAGCTGCCATAAAGATGGACAACTGTGGAAAGTCTCCGAGGCAGTTCGATACTGTCCTACAGGGTCACTGAGTGACAGCTGTGAGTTTGGTTTGAGTTTGGTGGTGTCAACCATGAGCCCTGGTGATCTAACAGTTAAACCACTCAGCTCCTAACCCAAAGGTCGATGGTTTGAACTCACCATCTGCTACTTGGGACAAAGACAATTGGCCTCTGTGGAGATTTATAGTCTTGGAAACTCAACTGAAACTTCACTGTCCTACAGGCTTGCTGTGGGGTGGAAAAATTCGTGTGGACATCTACAGGCTTTTAGTTTTTTCTTCATATACTTCTCAGGTCAGACATCTTCAATCTTTCAATTTTTCACCAGGAAGGTACATGTTAGCAGGAAAGAAAAATCAGTAAAGCTCTTTCCAAAAGACTATCAATAGTTCCCAATTCCTCTCTATTTTCTCTCTGTAAGTCTTGGTAGCTAAATGTGTCCCTTTGTCCTTGGTTAGAGGGTCAAGAAGCAGCAAAGGCAGAATGCTGGCACTTCATAAGTTAGCTGTGTCTCCTTATCCACTAGCCCCTCTGAAATAGC
Source organism: Elephantulus edwardii (assembly GCF_000299155.1). Lineage (NCBI taxonomy): Eukaryota > Metazoa > Chordata > Mammalia > Macroscelidea > Macroscelididae > Elephantulus > Elephantulus edwardii. The sequence goes on along the minus strand of NW_006399885.1, from coordinate 3,250,071 downwards.
TCTCATGTTGTCGTTAGATGCTTTCAAGCCGATCCTGACTCACAGCGACCCTATGTGGGGGCAGAACCTCTCATGGGGCTCCATAGGGTGTGGTCATTATGGGTCTTTGCTTCTGCAGAGTCACTGTTATAGCTTGTTAGGTCCTGTCAAGTTGAGTATGACTCATAGCAACCTTACAAACAACAGATCTGAGTGCTGTGCTATGTCCTGTGCCAACCTCATTATTTCTGCCATACTCGCGCCCATTGCTGCAGTCACGGAGTCAGTCCATTTGGTTAGGGTCTTAGGGTAGAGTCACTGAGTGGACCTTAATTGATGATCATTAAATTAGAGTTAAATGCTTAATCATTTAGCCACCAGAACTCCCAGAGATAGTGTTATTAATCCATAGATGGCTAGATAGTTGCTGTTGTTGTTATATAGCTTTAAGTCAGAAACAACTTATAGCTGACTCTCCAGCTGGTTTTTAGAGGCAATAAATTGCATGAAAAGAGATTGTTTATCTGTTTCCCAGAGAGCTATCTGAACCATGTGCCCTTGGGTTGACAGCACAATTCCTTCAACTCCTTACCACTAAGTTTGAACACACACACACACACACACACACACACACACTGGCACCAGCAAAGTCAGGAAATAAAAATACGAATTGCATTAAGAAAGTCTGCTGTCAGGGACCTACCAACAATGTCAAAGAGCAACGATGCCAGTCTAGAGATTAAGATGCATCTGATGCAGACCATGGTTTTCTCCACTATTCATTATGCATCAGAGAGCTGAACAATGACTAAGCATGATAGAAAAAAAAATCAATGCCTTTGAGTTATAGTGCTGGAGAAGCATATTGAACACACCATGGACTATAGGTCTGGCCTGGAGAGGGTGAAACCAGGTTGCTTCATGGAGGCAAGGACTGTGAAGCTCCATCTCACATACTTTGGGCATGTTACCAGGAAGGACCAGTCCTTGAAAAATTACATCATATTTAGACGGGTGGAGAGTCAGCACAGGAGAGGAAGACCATGGATGATATGGATTGACACAATAACTGTGGTGATGAGGGCAGGTGTGTCAGAGACTTTGGAACTGGCTCAGGATAGGACAGGATTCAGAGCTATTGTTCATAAGATCACTATGAGCTGTAGATGACTTGATAGTACATAACAACAACAACAGCAACAATAATATACACATAAAATAAGAGAAGTCTGATGACCAATAGTTAAGGAGGTATACTGCCAATCCAAAGGCAGGTGGGTCAAATCCTCCAGTGACTCATTAGAAAAAGATAGGAAATCTCCTCCCATGCAATTGACAGCCTCTGAAAATCTACTGGAAGATCAGTTGTGAGTCAATTCCAACTCAATAAAAATCGCACATAACAACAACAAAATAACACATAATACACACACTTATACACCATCTACACATATATAAACAATGTATATAATCTACATAACAAGTAACTAAGTAACAATTACTTGTTATGATTCAGAGAGTTGGACTATGACTTAAGGATTACACAAGAAGAACAGATGCTTTCGAATTGTAGTGCTAGAGAAGAGTCTTGAACATACCACGGACTACTAAGAAAAGAAATAGTGAAACCAAGTCTCTCCTTGGAGGTTAGGATTTGAAGCTCCTCCTCACTTCCTTTGGGCACGTGGCCAGGAGAGATTGGTCCATGGAGAAGGACATCATGCTCGGTGTATGGACAGTGCAGGCTAGTAAGACCCCGGATGAGATGGATTGATACAGTAACTGGGATGATGGGGGTTTATGTGTCAGAATTAGTGAGACTGGCTCAGGACAGGGAAGGGTTCAGAGCTACTGTACATAGGGTCGCTATACATCACAGGCGACTCAATGGCATATAAAAACAATAACATACTACAACAGGTTCAGAAGCAGGAGTGGCATCAAATTCCTAAATAACATGCCTCCAGAAACTCTAGAAACTTTGATAAATGTCGATAGTTGTAGAGTGGCTTCAGACCTTTTGTTCATAGTGTCGCTAGGAATTGTGCTGAACGTGAAGGCAATCAACACACACACAATCTATATTATGATTCAACCACGAGAGGCAACGAAAAGGAAATAGATGGTTTCTACCAGCTTTTGCATTTGGTAAAATTGATGCATTAATAACAATGGGTGACTGGAATATAAAAGTTGGGAACAGGGAAGAAGGATCAGTAGTCAGAAAACATGGACTTGGTAACAGAAATGAGGCTGGGAATAGACTAATAGAATTCTATACAATTGGTGAGCTCTGGTGGTCTAGTGGCAAGAAGCTGCACTGCAGTCCCAGAAGTGCACAGTTCAAGTCCACCAGAAGCTCTGCTGGAGAAGGAGGGACAATCTCCTCCTGTACCAGTCAGATCTGATATGAAAGTACACACACACACACACACACTTATTTAAAAAAGAATTCTATACAATCAATGATTTATTGATAGCAAATACCTTTTATATAAACACAGACTATCCACATGGATTTCACCTGATGGTGTACACAGGCATCAGATAGGTTGTATCAGTGGAAAGAACTGTTCATGAAGCTCAATATTAACAATGAAAACTAGGTCAGGTGCTGATTGTAGAACACACCATGAACTCCTCATATGCAAGTTCAAACCAGAGCTAAAGAAGGTTAAATTAAATCAATAGGAACCGAAATTTGACCTTGGGTCTATTCCACTTGAATTTAAATACCATCTCAGGGAGAGATTTAGGGCCTTAAGCACTTATGATCGAAGATTAGCATGAGCTGTGGGAGTATATCAAGAGAATTTATCCACAAAGAATGCAAAAGGTCATTACAAAGACAGAAGAAGAAGAAAAGACCAAAATGGATGACAGAAGAGACTCTGAATATTGCACTAGAGCACTGAGAAGCCAAAACAAAGAAAAGAAAGCAGGAAGTTAAGGAGTGGAACAGAAGATTTCAAAGGGCAGGTCAGAAAGACAAAGCAAAGTATTAAACGCAGTGTGCAAAGAGCTAGAGTTGAAAAATCAAAAAGGCCAAACTTGCTCAGCATTTCTTAAGCTAAAGGAACGAAAGAACAAATAATTGCCAAAGGTGGGCTGTATGAAGAGGAACATGGCGTCAGAATTAGAGGAAGACTCATCAACAACCTGCATTACACAATGGCACAACCTTGCTTGCTGAAAGTGAGAAGGATATGAAACGCTTGCTGCAGAAATCAAGGACTACAACCTTTGGTATAGATTACATCTCAACAACAAGGAAACAAAGGTCCTCACCACAGTACCAACAGTTAACATTATGATGGAAGGAGAAAGAGTTGAAGCTGTCAATGATTTTATCTTGCATGAGTCAACAATTAACATCCTTGGTAACAGCAGTCAGGAAATCAGGTGATATATGTATTGAGAAAGACCAATGTCAGGTACCTCTCCAAAAGGCTGAAAAAGTGATGACGTCCGCTTGAAGACTAAGAGAGTCTAATTCAGTTCATGGTCTTTTCAATCACTTGCTATGCTTTCTGACATCTTGTTGTGTGCCGTAAAGTTGGAAATAACCCATGGCTGAGTCTCTGGTGAGTTTTCAGAGGCAGTTAAGCACATGGTAGGAGTTTGCCTGTACTTCTCTCATGGAGCAGTGGGTAATCTTGAACTGCATGCCTTTAGGGTTGCAATGAAGCTCCTTGCCACTAGGCCACCAGAGCTCCATAGTCAAGTACAAATGGGACTTAAAATGTCTCTTGATATTGAATTCTTTAGTATAATGGGGGGTAAGTTCCATATCTTCTTTACATACTCTACACTTTCAGGCTCCTGATATATATGGTCCAATCAAAGCATAGATTTGATACCCTTATTTCCTGGTTTCTTTGTTATCCTTATGGATTTAGGTGGAAAACCAAAGCAAACATGTAAAAATTAAAAAAAAAAGAAATATAAAAAAAAAGAAAAAACTCAAGCCTCAAGTTAATAATGCTATGGGCAGAATACTGAATGATCCAGGAAGCATTAAAAGAAGATGGAAGGAGTATACAGAGATATTGTACCAAAAAGAACTGGCTGACATAGAAGAACCTCATGAAACAACATATAATCAAGAGGCAATGGTGTTGAAGGAAGCTGTTCTGAAGGACTTGGCAAAAAATCAAGGCCCCAGGAATTGATGGAATGCCAATTGACATAGTTCAACAAACAGATGTTGCACTGGATGTGCTTATCAAGCTGTGCCAAGAAATCTGGAAGACAATTACCTAGCCAACAAAAGAGATCCATATTTATTCCTATTCCGAAAAAAAAAGGTGACCCAACAGAGTGTGGAAATTATCAGAGTATCACTAATATCACACACAAGCAAAATCCTGCTGAAGATTATTAAAAAATTACTAGAACAGTTTATTGACAGAGAATACAAGCGGGGTATAGAAGAACTTGTGGCACTAGAGACATTATTATCAATGTCAGATGGACCTTGGCTAAAAGCAAAGAGTACCAGAGGAATGTCTATCAGTATTTTATTAGCTATGCAAAGGCATTTGACTGTGTGGATCACTTAACAAACTGTAGCTAACCTTGAGGAGAATGGGAATCCCGGAACACTTGATTGTGCCATGTAAAACCTTACTCGAACCAGGAAGCAGCTCTCAGGACAGAGTATGGTTCAAAATCAGTAAAGGAGAGTGTCAGGGATGTGTCGTGTCCCCACACCTTTTTAATTTATCTGCAGAGCAGATTATTCAGGCAGCTGGACTTTATGAGGAGGAATGTGGCATGAGATTTGGAGGAAAACACATTAACATCCTGAAATATGCAGATGACACAACCTTGCATGCTGAAACTGAGGGAGACCTGAAGATCTTACTGCAGAAAGTCAAGGACTGTAGACTTCCATATGGATTGAAGCTCAACATCAAGAAGATAAAGATTCTCACCACTAGGCCAATTGGCAGCATCATGATAGACTGAAAAGAGATTGATGTTGTTAACAATTTCAGCTTATTCGGTTCCACAATCAACATTCTTAGCACCAGAAGTCAGGAAATCAAGAGACAGATTGTGCTGGGAAAATCTGCTGTCAGGGACCTCTCCAGAGTACTGAAAAACAACAATGTCAATCTAGAGACTAAGGAACACCTAATCCAGATGATGGTCTTCACAATTACTTACTATGCATCAGAGAGCTGGACAATAACTAGGGATGATAGAGAATTGACATCTTTGAGCTGTGGTACTGGAGAAGAGTATTGAATATACCATGGACTGCCAAGAGAACAAACAGGTCTGTCTTAGAGAAGATGAAACCTAGTTTCTCCTTGGAGGCTAGGATTTTGAAGTTCTGTCTCACATAATTTGGGCACATGGACAGAAATGACCAGTCCCTGGAGAAGGACATAATGTTTGAAATGGTGGAGGGACAGCACAGGAGATGAAGACCCTAGATGAGATGGATTGACACAGTAACTGAGGTAACGGGGATAGATATGTCAATGAGTCTGGCTCAGGATAGGGCAGGCTTCAGACCTGTTGTGCGTAGCGTTGCTATGGGTTGCGCATGATTCGAAAGAACATAACAACAAAATATTTTATTACATACCTGCTTGCTGAAACTGAGGAGGACCTGAAGCACTTGCTGCAGAGGGATAAGAACTGCAGCCTCCAATATGGATTGAGGCTCAATGTCAAAAAGACAAAGATTCTCACCACTAGACCAATTGGCAGCATCAGGATGAATGGTGAAGAGATTGAGATTGTTCACAGCTTTAGTTTGCTTGGCTCCACAGTCAACACTCTTGGCACCAGGAGCCAGGAAATTAAAAGACGAATATATTGCGATGGGAGAGTCTGCTTTTAGGGACCTCTCCAAAGTACTGAAGAGCAATGGTGTCTCTCTGGAGACTAAGTTGCGTCTGATACAGGCCATGGTCTTTCTTATCACTTGTTATGCATCAGAGAGTTGGACAGTGACTAAGGAGGATAGAAGGAGAATTGATGCCCTTGAGCTTTGGTTCTGGAGAAGAGTATTGAGGGTACCATGGACTGCTAGGAAACAGATTCATCCTGGGAAGGCGGCTCCCTGGAGGAAAGGATTCTGAGGCTCTGTATAACATATTTTGGATATGTTGTAAGGAAAAACCTGTCCTTGGAGAGGGACATCATGCTTGGGAGGGTAGAGGGACAGCCCAAGAGGGGAAGACCCTCTATGAAGTGGATTGATTCAGTGACTGGGGTAATCAGAATGGGTGTGTCAGAGACAGTGCGATTGGCACAGGACAAAAGAGAGTTTAGGGCTGTTGTACATAGGGTCGCTATGAGTCGCAAGCGACTCGATGGCACATAACAACAAAACAAAAATATTACATATTTTCATAATATCTTAACATAGATATGTTGGTGGTGATGTTATGAACTATGGAATCAGAATTACAGCTGACCCTCCAGCAGATTTGTAGAGGGTATATATCCCATGGGAAATTACCCCCCAGCTTTTTCCTGAGGAGTAGCCGGTGGATTCAAACTGAGTGCCTGTGAATTGACAGCACATCTCCTAACCGCTGGGCTACCAGAGCTCCTGATATAGAAATAGCTATAGATGTAGATATAGGTATGTTGTTATTGTTGTGTGCCATCAAGTGGAAAATAGTTGAGTCTCCAGTAGGTTTCAGAGGCAGTAAATCACACAGGAAGAGATTGTCCATCTTTCTCTCACAACGCAGGTGAGAGTTTTGAACCACATACCGTTATGTTGTCTGTGAGATTCCTTACCACTAAACCACCAGATCTCCCTTGATTATGATGTATTCCAGTACATATCTAGTGGTGCAAGCCATTGGAAGTTGTGTGTGGAGATTCAAATCCACTTGCAGCTCTACAGAAGAAACATGGGCAATCTCTTTTCATGCAATTTATAGTCTTCAAAACCCTGATGGAGTATCAACTATGAGTTGGTTCCTAATGGACAGCAATGTGGTTTTTAACTTTATAAATACATATATAATCTTGCTAGTGGTGAGAAGCTGCAGTAGAATCCTGAAAGCATGAGGTTCAAATTCACCAGCTGCTTGCTGCTACATGGGAGAAGGATAAGCAACTTCCTCCCCTACAATTAAGTGCCCCTGAAAATCTGGTGGAAACTCAGCTATTGGTTCCAATATGAAGATATAAAACAACAACAACTGGATAAATTATGTTTACTGCGTTGAAGCCGATGAGGAAGAAAATAGTTTAAAAGTAATATATTTTAGTGCATTATGATTATCATAAGAGTCTGGAATGAGGGTTGCAGAGTGGAGTATACTTGGGGTGGGGGTGGGGTTGGGGATGTGCAGGGGGATTGTATACCAATGAAGGAGTTTTTCTTTTGCTTTTCAAGGAGAAGAGTGAACTGGGGGTGGGGTGAAAAGTGCAATAATGAATGAATGGAAATCCAAAATCTCTGTAGATGAGCATTGAAATTAATTTTTAAAAAACCCCAAAAACACAACAACAAAAACATGTAATAAATAAGGAACTCTATTCATTACATACAGTAAGAATAAACATGTATTTCTAAAGAAGTTAGAGATTTGAACTGAAGATTTCAAAGGGCAGCTCGAGAAAATAAAGCAAAGTATTATAATGAAAAGTGCAAAGACCTGGAGTCTGAAAATCAAAAGTGAAGAGATCAATTGGCATTTTTCAGGCTGAAGGAACTGATGAACAAATTCAAGCCTCGAGGTGCAATGCTTAAAGAAACTATGGGTAGAATATTAGATGATCTAGGAAGCATCAGAAGAAGATGGAAAGAATACACAGAGTTGCTATACCCAAAAGCACTGACACAGAACCATTCAGGAAGTAGTATATGATCAAGAACGGAAGATAATAAGGGAGGAAGTTTTAACTGCTCTGACGGACTGAGGGGAAAGGCCCCAGGAATTGATTTAATACCAATTGACATATTTCAACAGGCAAATGCAGACCTAGATGGGCTTGTCAGAATGTGCCAACAAATCTTGAGGATAGCCACCTGGCCAACTAACTGGAAGAGATCTATATTTATTCCCACCCAAAAAAAAAGATGATCCAAAAGATTGCTGAAATTATTGAATGATATCACTACTATCACATTCAAACAAAATCTTGCTGAAGATCAAGGAATGCAGTCTTCTATATGGATTGCATCTCAACATCAATAAAACAAAGATTCTCACCACTGGGGTAATGGGGGTCGGTATATAAGAGACAATAAAATTGGCACAGAATTGGCAAGGCTGAGGGCTGTTGCAGGTGACCTGACTGCATATAATGGCAACAACTACCACTGAGACAGATGTGAGCATCATAATAGATGGAGAAAAGATTGAGGTTGTTCTTCAATAAATGGTGCTGTCAAAACTGCACATTTACCTGCAAAAAAAAAAAAAAAAACACTGAAACAGGATTCATATCTACATAACCTGGTAAAATCTAGACAGCGTTACGCTGAGTGAATGAACTCTGTCTCATAAAGACAAACACTACATTAGATCATTATTGTAAAACAAAAGGATAACTGAATAAGTGTATAAATGTTCAAAAGGGGAAGAGGCAAAGGAGAAGAGAGCAGAAAGGGGGGAAGGATGGAAATCAAGAGGATAGCAGATTTCAGTGGGCTGATTGGTCCAGGGTGGGTTGCGAAGAAATAAGAAAGATTCAATGGGTCAATGGGACTTGAAAAGGTAGGATAATAATAGACATAGATCAATAGTAATTCATTCTGTAAAATACAATGTGTATGTTGTTGTTGTTGTTGTTATGTGCCGTCGAGTCGCTTGCGACTCATAGCAACCCTGTGTACAACAGCCCTAAATTCTCTTCTGTCCTGTGCTAATCGCACTGTCTCTGACACACCCATCCTCATTACCCCAGTCACTGAATCAATCCACCTCATAGAGGGTCTTCCCCTCCTGCGCTGCCCCTCCACCCTCCCAAGCATGATGTCCTTCTCCAAGGACTGGTCTTTCCTTACAACATGTCCAAAGTATGTTAGACAGAGCCTCAGAATCCTTGCCTCCAGGGAGCCGCCCAGTTTAACCCTTTCCAGGATGAATCTGTTTCCTAGCAGTTCATGGTATCCTCAATACTCTTCTCCAGAACCAAAGCTCAAAGGCATCAATTCTCCCTCTATCCTCCTTAGTCATTGTCCAACTCTCTGATGCATAACAAGTGAAAGCAAAGACAATGGCCTGTATCAGACACATCTTAGTCTCCAGAGAGACACCATTGATCTTCAGTACTTTGGAGAGGTCCCTAACAGCAGACTTTCCCACCGCAATATATTCATCTTTTAATTTCCTGACTACAGGTGACAAGAATGTTGACTGTGGAGCCAAGCAAACTAAAGCTGTGAACAATCTCAATCTCTTCACCATCCATCCTGATGCTACCAGCTGGTCCAGTGGTGAAAATCTTTGTCTTCTTGACACTGAGTCTCAATCCATATTGGAGGCTGCAGTCCTTAACCCTCTGCAGCAAGCGCTTCATGTCCTCCTCAATTCCAGCAAGCAGAGTTGTGTCATCTGCATAACACAGATTGTTGATGGATCTTCCACCAATCCTGACACCACACTTCTGCTCATAGAGCCCAGCCTCCCGGATAATCTGTTCTGCATACAGGTTTAAAAGGTATGGAGACAGGACACATCCCTGGTGTACGCCCTTTCCAGTTTTGAACCATGCAGTGTTTCCTTGCTCTGTTCTGTAGACTGCCTCTTGGTCCAAGAATAGATTTTGCATTAGCACCATCAAGTGTTCTGGGATTCCCATTCTTCTCAGAGTCAGCCACAGTTTGTTATGATCCACACAGTCAAATGCCTTTGCATAATAAATGAAACACAGATTGACATTCCTCTGGTATTCCCTGCTTTCAGCTAAGATCCATCTAACATTAACTACAATATCCCTAGTACCACAACCCCTTCTAAACCCAGCCTGGACTTCTGGCAGTTCTCTGTTGATGTACTGTTCCAGTTGGTTTTGCATAATCTTCAGTAGAATCTTGCTTGCATGTGAAATCAACAATATTGTTCTATAGTTTTCACACTCTGTTGGGTCACCCTTCTTTGGCATGGGAACAAATATAGATCTCTTCCAGTCAGTTGGCCAAATGGCTATTCTCCAGATTTCTTGGCACAACTTGGTGAGCACATCCAGAGCATCATCTGTTAGCTGAAATATGTCAATTGGTATACCATCTATTCCTGGGGCCTTATTTTTTGCTATTTCCTTCAAAGCAGCCTGAATTTCTTCCTTCATCACCATAGGCTCTAGCTCATATGTTGTTTCATGAAATTCTTCTGTGTCTGCCAATTCCTTTCGATACAGTGACTCAGTATATTCTTTCCATCTTCTTTTACTACTTCCTGGATCATTTAATATTCTTCCGAAAGCATCCTTGATTATAGCAACTCAAGGTTTGAATTTGTTCTTCAGTTCCTTGAGCTTAAGAAATGCTGAGCGAGTTCGGCCCTTTAGATTTTCTGACTCCAACTCCTTGCACATTTCATTGTAATAGTTTACTTTGTCATTCCATGCTGCCTTTTGAAATCTTCTATTCAGCTCTTTAGTATCTTGAATTCTTCCTTGTGCTTTGGTTTTCCTGCACTCCAGTGCAATTTTCAGAGTCTCTTCTGACATCCATTTCAGTCTTCTCTTCCTCTTTTGTCTTTGCAATGACCGTTTGCACTCTTCCTGGATGATATCCTTGTTATCCTCCCACAACTCATCTGGTCTTGGCTCTTTAGTGTTCAAGGCCTCAAATCTGTTCCTGAGATAGTTCTGAAATTCAGGTGGTATAGACCTAAAGTCGTATTTTGGTTCACATGGATTTGGTTTCATTTTCCTCAGCTTTAGCTTGAACTTGCATATGAGTAGTTGGTGATCTGTTCCACAATCAGCTCCTGGCCTAGTTTTCACAGCTGATATTGAGCTTCTCCAGCGGTTCTTTCTGCAGATGTAATTAATCTGATTTCTATGCATACCATCAGGTGAAATCCATGTATATAACCTGTGCTTGTGTTTCTTTAAAAATGTATTTGCAAAAAAAATGTATTTGCAATGGATAAGTCATTGATTGTGCAAATTAAATCATTCTCTCTCCAGCTCCATTTCTGTCACTGAGTCCATGTTTTCCAACTACTGAATCTTCTTCTCTGTTCCCAACTTTTGCATTCCAGTCACCCATTATTATCATTGCATCTTGATTGCATGTTCGATCAATCTCCGATTGTCAAAGTTGGTTAAAGTCTTCTATTTCCTTTCTTGGCTCTGGTTGTTGGTGCATATATCTGAATGATAGTTGTATTCACTGGCCTTTCTTGTATGAGTATGGATATTATCCTGTTACTCACAATATTGTACTTCAAGATGGATCTAGAAATTAATTTCTTAGCTATGAAAGCAACTCCATTTTTCCTCACTTTTTCATCTCCAGAGTAATATATCATATGATCATCTGACTCAAAAATGACTGTATGAAATATAATAGGAATGACAGGCACAGTGTACATTAATAAAAACAATGTATACAAATTATAAATGTATATAAATTAATATATACAAACTTATTTAAGAAAAGAAGAGAGGCTGAAAAACAAAAACTTAGACTTAACCATTTCTTTTTAATTGGATCTACAACCAACAGTTTTGTTACCAGCAGTCAGGAAAGCAGGAGACATACCTCTAGGACCTCTGATGATTAGTGATTAACTATTTGGCTTCTCATTGAAAGATCAGCAAATTGAATCCCATCAGTGATTCTTCAGGAACAAAGACCCATAAGATTATAACATGGGCAAAGGCATGGGTCTCAGCAATAAAGCAGCATCCAATGCCTATTAATCATTTCTACTATGGAATTTAAAGAATGGGAACTTGCACACTGTAAAAGAAGCATCATTTGTGACGTATTATCCCCAGGCTAAGCTGTGACCCCAGAAATGTCTGCACACTTTCAAGTGGAAATCCCCACTTGATGCCCTTGAATCAGTAAACCAATCGTCATAGAGTCACCTATGAGTCGTGGTGACCCGCGTGTGTCAGAATAATACTGTGCTTCAGTAGCTGGGTTTTCAGAAGGAGATCACCAGGTGTTTCTTCCAAGGCACCTCTATGTGAGTTTGAACTAAAGGTAGTTATCAGCTGAGCATTTAACCATGTGTATCACTTAGGCATATCATCGATTTCCCTGAAAGTCAATAGAATTCTTACCAAAGAAGCTTTGCTAGAACAGCTTCAGCATCACTGCCCACATTTGCCTTCCCTTGAACCAGTTATTTCCACAAATATCTTGTCAGAGATCTGATGAAGGTAGGGATATGAGTGGGTTCCGGCCCAATGGAAATGAGTATGAGTTAGTTATGTACATGGACATAGTCCTGTTGGGAAGAGCAGTTCTGTCGTACAATAATGAGACTATGTCAGTATAACACAAACTAATATTGATTCTCCCTTGGGTTTATGAGGCTTAATGAGAAGAGACCTACACATCTTTTCCTGTGGAGCAGATGGTGGATTCAAACCACTTGAGAGGTGCCGGCTTTGGACTAGCAGTTCAATTCTCTATGGGCCAAGACTCCCTAAGGCAAATTTAGAAGAAAGGATTTTACTCCAAATAAAATAGAGGAAAAGCCCTTCCCCTACAGCCAAGACCCTGAATTTGAACTTGAAGCAGTCTTCAATAAGGATTGAAGCTCAACATCAAGAAGGCAAAGATTCTCATCACTGAGCCAATTGGCACCACCATAATGGATGGAGAAGGGATTGAGGTTGTTAACAATTACAGCTTGTTTGGCTCCAAAATCAACACTCTTGGCACCAGCAGTCAGAAAATCAAAAGACAAATTGCATTAGGTAAATCTGTTGACAGGAACCTCACCAGAGTACTGAGAAGCAACAATGTCAGTCTAGAAACTAAGGTACACCTCATCCAGGCCGTGGTCTTTGCAATTACCTTCTGTACATTGGAAAGCTGGACAATAACTAAGGATGACAGAAGAGGAATTTATGCCTTTGAGTTATGGAGATAGAGAAGAGTCTTGAACATACCCTGGACTGCCAAGAAAACAAATAGCTCTGTCCTGGAGAAGATGAAACCAAGTTTCTTCTTGGAGGCAAGGATTTTGAAGCTCTATCTCACATACTTTGGGTATGTGGCCAGGAGAGACCAATTCTTGGAGAAGGACATCATGATTGGAGGGATGGTGCAGGATAGGAAGACCCTGGATAGGATAGATACAGTAACTGGGGCAATGGAGGTAGGTGTGTCGGAATCAGTGAGACGGGCTCAGGACAAGGCAGGCTTCAGAGCTGTTTTGCATAGGATTGCTGAGTCACAGGTGACTTGACAGCACATAACAGCAACAGTGTTAAACTGTGAGGAAATAAATTTCTATTTGTCAAAGCTGGCTGTTATTATTTCTGGTATCTCATATCCATTGCTGAGGAGTCAGAACTGGGTCATAGCTGATCCACCAGTGGGTTTTCAGAGGCTACAAATCACATGAGAAGAGATTTCCCCCTCTTTCTCCCTCAGATTCACTGGTGGTTTAGAACCTCTAGAGAGACACTGCTATTGGGTAGCTATACAACACTCTAGGATTACATCGCTTTTATTGTTGTTATTAGGTGTCATCAAGTTAACTACAACTCAAAGCAACCCTATGAACAACCTGAGCCATTCTCATCATCTCTGATAAGTTTGAGCCTATTGCTGTAGTCACCAAGTCCATCCATCTTGTTGTGGATCTTCTTCTCTTCTGCTAATACTCCACCTTTCCAAGCACAATGTCTAATAAAGTATGTGAGATGAAAGTTGACCAGGAACACCTTTTCTCCAAGGCATACTTGGTTGTTCTTTTGACAGCTCACAGAATGGATATTCATTCAATACTCTTTCCCAACACCACAATACAAAGGCATCAATTCTTTTGTCATTCTTAGTCATTGCCCAACTTTCAGATGCTTAGTAAGTAACTGAGAAGACTATGGTTTGGATCAGGTGCACCTTAGTCTTTAAACTGACATCATTGCTCTCCCTACTTATTATTATTTATTATTATTATTACTATTATTATTATTATTACAGCACTAAGGAAGTTATACACACCTCTTAGAGACTGGTCAGTGTTTGCACTATATAGCCAAAGTCCTGTCCATGCTCCCTCCCCAACTTCCTTGTTATCAGCTCCCATCTTTCATAAAAACAGACATGTGGCAGCAGCGATTACCACTCTATGCCACTCCTAACACCAAAACACACGCTTACAGATGAAACGCTCAATTCTGAGAAGGGTGTTGTGTCTGTGCCCACCCTTTGTCCTGCACCTTTCTTCCTGGAGGGCTCAAAGCCAGCCGCCTCCACATGGCACATATTTCTGAAACTTCCTCATAATCACACGTATTGGCTCGAAGCCTCAGCAATTAGTCTCAAACAGCTCTATAAACGAGCACCTGGCTAGGTGTCATAGATCTAATGAAAGTTAGGGAGTGCGTCAGCGAGATGCTTATTACCCCAGCCTCTCCCGACTTGGTTCACGCACCCGGGTTTCATGGTAAGCAGTGCACATAGGAAAATGCAGGCAGCTGTTAAGGTCCCCTCAGTCTTAGCCAGTGTTTCTCCCAAGCTATATGAAGCATGTGAGCAGAGGTTGTGCATTTCTGGAGTCCTCCAAGAACATTCCTGGAATTCCAGCATTTATATCTGCTGTAAGGATAGCGTGGCTGAGTCCACAGGGAGGGGCACTGGTAACCCAAAGGCAGTGTCTCTCTAGCGTTAGAATCCAGCAGTGAGGGAGGGAGAAAGATGGGCAGTCTCCTCCTGTGAAATTTATAGGAGGGTCCGGTCTGACTCAACAGATATAATTTTTGAGTGGTACTGGTGGTGGTGGTGTTGTTTACCGTCAAGTGGGAATCAACTCACAGCTGACCCAGAAGGTTTTCAAAGGCAGTTAATAGCACAGGAGGAGATTGCCCATCCTCCTCCTGTGGAGCAGCTGGTGGCCTCGAAGAACCGCATGCCTTCAGGATTACAGTGCAGTTTATAGGGAGATGAAATTGAGTGTGCTGGCTAAGGACCACAGAGGACTACATAATCCAGGAGAATTGGTGGGGCCTGAAGAGCTCCCAGAAAATTTGACAAAGGATAAAGCCCTGTACGTAGAATGAGGTAATAGAGAGGGATGAATGGAAAAAGAGAATTATAAGGAGGAAGTGGGGAAAGTGCAGTTGCAAAAAAGGTATTTGTAATTAATGTTATGAAACAAACTGGTTATGAATGGTTAAGTAAAAACCAATCTGTTTTGTAAACTTTCACTCATATCACAATTTAAATTAAAATAAGAGAGAATGAAGATGTGAGGTAGAAGTATACTCTGGGGCTATGTTGTTGCTGTTGTGTATGGTCGTGTCAGAACCAACTCATAGCTGACCCTCAGCAGGTTTTCAGAGGCAGGAGATTGCACGGGAGGAGATTGTCTATCCTTCTCCTATGGAGCAGCTGGTGGATTCAAACTGCATGCCTTTGGGATTGCAGTACAGTTATGAGAACATAAAGAAACAGAAAGGTAAGTGGAGGAGGTGATAGAATTATCATTGAAAAGCAGCTGCCGTAGAGCTGACCACCACCCACGTGTTAGCATGGATCTGTGCTCTGTCATGTTTTCAGTGGCTGATTTTTCAGAAGTGGGTGGTAGGCCTTTCTTCTGAGGGCCTCTGGGTGAACTGAAACTGCCAACCTCTCAGTGCAGTTCTCAGTGAGAACGATAACCATTTTCACCACTCAGGAATGCCACAGTTGCATGAGATATTTATATGTGGCACCCTAAGGAACAATCAGAAAAACTTTGGATTTAGTACCATTGTGACCGTTTCTCCCTGTGCAGTGAGACAGGGATGTGTGCTAGTCCCAGAGGAGACGTTAGGGAATCTACAGACACCTATCTACCCTCAGCCTCCTTAAATATGATGATGATCGTCACAGATGCTGGTGTGACGGAGTCTGTCCTCTCTCCACTGCCATCAGCATCATCCAGAGAGGGTCTCAGGTGCCCACAGGTCTCCAGTCTCCTCAGCTTTCCACTGCTGACAATTTTGCAGCTAGAGGCTGATGACATCTCTGACCTTGTCAGTGTCAAAGACTGTGTCTTTAGTGCACGTTCTTTCAGGGACACTGGCTTACAAGGACCCACTTCCTTCTCACCCTTCAAGAACCAGCCCCGTCTCCCCACCAAGCCACCATTAACCCCTAACTTTAAGGAGACCCATGTTGTTGTGTGTAGTGTGGTCAGTGGTTCGAATCCACCAAAGGATGATACCCCTCAGAGGAAAGATTAGCAGTCTCTTTCCATGAAGACTTAGAATCTCAGAAACCCAGTGGAAGAACAGACTCAGTGACAGTAGGTTTAGTTTGGGAGATGGGCCTTCACATCTTAAAAAAATCATTCTTTCAAAATATTCTACATTGAATAATATATTAGGTGCTCCTGAGTTATGATGTGTCCTCTTTAAAGGAAGGTATCTGTGTCTTCATATTGAAATGAGAGCCTGACCTTAGGCCTGTTTCACTTTCTTGGACTTTGGCCAAGGAGTCCTTGTGGCATAAGTGGGTTCCATACTGTGCTATTAACTGAAACATCAATGGTTCAAATACACCAGATGCTCCAAAGGAGAAAGATGAGCATCAGAAACCTGATAGGGAGTTATTATGAGTCAGGGTCAATTCCATGACCACAGGCATGGAGTTTGGATATCTCTTTCCAAGTTCATAGAATGTTCACGCTTGTGAACCGAGCACCCAGCACGCAGAGGCTGACAAAGACCTTGATGTTCAGGGCCAGCATGCCCCTGATGTTGTGGTTTTTCTGTTTATGCAGGAGCTCTGCCAGAGGCCACTGGCCAGCAAATGGTCAGCTCACAGGTTAGTACAGTTCCATGGGGACACAAGGAAACCAAACACACTTGAGAAAAATTAAACAGCAAGGAGACATTTATAAGAAGGAGGAAATGTTGTTTTCCTACTGGAAGCCCTTGGAACTGGAAGCAGGGAAGTTGTCCCCTCTCCCTGCCTGGTCTCTGAGTCCTCTCCAGTCACCCCCTCCTCCCTCCCTCCATCCCTCCCTCCTACTTCTGTGTCTCTGACTTTCTCAAAACCTTTCCTGATCCCCTAACATCACACTGGAAGGGACTTCCCACAGTCTCCGCAGGGATCCCAGAACCCAGCAGATGCAGAGGGATTGGACTCTCCACTCTCAACCCCGCTCCTCCATAATGATCTCCACAGGGGCTGAAGTCTGGGCCTCTTCCCCATTCTGCAGGGCAGCTGAGGGAGGTTCAGATCTCACGGGTGGGACAAACAGCTAATTTGCTTAACTGAAAGGCTGTCGGCCTAGACCACTTAGAAGTGCCTCAGCAGAAAGGCCTGGCAACCTCCTTCTGAAAAGCCAGTCCTTGAATATCCTATGGAGTGCAGTTCTGCTCTGATATATAAAAGGAGTAACATGAGTCAGAGTTGGCTTTAAGGTAAATGGTCTAGGTTTAGCAGCAAAAAACAAAGCAAAATATGTTTCTATAACATGGACAGAAAAAACACCAACCCCAAAACCAAATGCACGTATCCCAATGAAGAAAAAAGAGTGTAGGAATCTCTGAAAAAGGCAGCAGCAATAAGCCACCGGATGGTGGTGTTAGGAGCCATAGAGTGTCCTACACACAACAGAAGGAACATTGCCTGGGCCTGCACAGTCCTCGACATCTCTGCTCCGCTTGAGTCCATCCTGGGGCTATCGTGTCCCTCCATCAGGTTGAGGGTCTTCTCTTTTGCTCACCCTCTTGCTGGGACGGACTCTTCCAATAAAATATCCAAAGTTCATGAGTTAAACTAATACACATTCAGGATCTAACAGGTGAAGTGGGGTAAAGCCAGAATTCTGCAGGGCCCTGCATGCCGTCTCTACACCCCGAGCACTGCGTTTGTGCCCTCCTCCTTTCACCCACGGAGAGCACAGACCAGAGCCCATCACAAATTGGAGGACTCTCCAGATGACCAAAGGCTCCTCGCTTAGGGCACCCTGGACAAATGGTCAGAACTCTCCAGCACATGTTTCAAGCAAGCTCTCTGAAACCCAAGATCCAGACGAGAGCTCTAGGGCGAGACAGGCCTCAGCCCTCACTGAGTGCACACAGAGTGTGGTGTGTGTGTGTGTGTGTGTGTGTGTGTGTGTGTGTGTGTGTGCGCGCGCGCACGCACAAACCAGTGCACATGGCCCTCACACGGGCTTACACGTGTCTACGCAGGCCTGACATGAGTCCCTAGGCACCTGCGAGGGACCAGCCCCGCCAGGCCGCCAGCCCAGCCAACTCAGAGACAAATCCTCACGGTAAAGTCATTTGCTCCAGACAGTCTGGGACTCCAGTGGAGACGCCAAAAGCGCCTTGAGGTGGGCAGCCCCGCGCGCACCCCGTCAGGGAATGTCATCAGATTGCTTCAAGATTGCCTCAGCCGGGACGCCAACCGCACGCCTTGGGCCGAGGCCGCCGAAAACCCGGCCCCCTAATGTAGATGGGTCTGTTTTGAATTTTTACGTAATTGGAAAAATGAATTGCACCGGTAAGAAATAAATGCTTTCCAATTGGATCCTAATTTGCCTTCACCTTTTATGGATCGGAGAGCTAATTAACCAAGATAGCACTGGGTGCAACCTCCTCCCACTAAGCTTGTTTGTTGCAGACCCTTTATTCTCCAAATACACATGATGGATAGATGTTAGCATGTTCGAGTACTGCTGGTATTTCCATTCAGGTTACTTATTTACATTTTTATCAAAGAGGAAGGAGACGAAATAGAAACTATTTAAATAACCACCTGAAACTGGAAGGGGGGAGGGAACCAAAACCAAAACTACACCAGGGATTTATGTGGTGATTAAAAAGATAATTTTAATTTCCCCCTTTGTCTTGAATGCCAGGGAATTGGGGATGGGGTGTAGTTTTGGGACTTATAAAGTCAAAAAAGAAAGTGAAAAGGAGACAAATATTTTCTTGATGAAAGCTCAGTTAGTAGGGTAGATGCAATGTAAAAATTCATGTTTAAGAGTGAAAAAAAAATAAAGGAGCCTCAAGAATAGGAAAGAAATGCATGGGCGAACCCTGGGGAACCAAGGAGGACATGAGAGAGCATCTTAAGAGGCCGTCCGTCACCTGGCCAGGTCTTCAGGCCAGTCTGAACCACAGATTTGGGTTAGACACCCTCAAACCAAAACTGAGTACAAAATCTGAATTTAATCAGAGAAATTACATATTCATTTCAAAATGTCCTTTTTTAACATGAGGCCTGAGGATGAGTTTGCAGCTGAAGGATGTGGTAGATAGTCCCTCAATTTGACAGTCTTTCATCTTAGCCAAGGGTGACTCTCTAAGTAGACCAAGATATCTGCATCATCCAACTCTTTCCACAGCAGGGTTAGAACTTGAACTCCTGGGACTTTCCCCAGCCTTGAGAAAGATTGGAAAATTGTCAACTCAGTGTGTCAACTGAAGAGCAAAACTGTGCAAATCCATGCCTCAAATTCCAAGAGTGCAAAGACACCCAGTAATTACCCTCTTCTCTCTTTCTCTCAGACAACCGATCTTCAATCTGCGACACATAACTTACAGTTGGAGTGCAATGCCCAGTGGGTAACAGTTATTGGAAACACATGCTGTGTCGTTATGGGTTCAGAAACAATCAGAAGGCATTTTATTTCCCATTTCAAAGACCAAAACAGTAGCTTACATTTTTAATACATAACCCATTGTTTCAAAACATCTGGGGAGCTATACCTTTCTGCCTTTATAGACAGATTCTTTCTTTAAAGGCAACTAGGAAAATCTTATGCAGTCTCTTTTCTACAAATCCGATACTTTCCACTCAGCTGGTAGAATTCTTTTGCCTGCATTACTCACAATTTCCATATTATTCATTCTCAGAGATACATTGGGAGCATAATGTCATTACAAAGAGAAATTATTCTGCCTGCCATTGTCTAGAGGATCAGAATTTCTTCCTCACCTCACCAGCAAGTGTCCTGTAAACTCCCACTGTGTACAAGCTCAGCTGCAAGAGTGTCCACGGAAGGTCTGTGGGAGCTCACAGGACCCCTGACTGAAAGCAGTCTCTCCTGCAAAGGACCAAGAGCATGCCAAAAACACTGGTTGGGCTGTAGAAAGTGCTTCCTAGACAGATGACAAGCCTGCAGTGACCTACATTATAAAGTGCGTCTGAGTGTGATGGAGCGTAAAGTGGAAGGGAGTGTGTATGTGTGTGCACACATGTGTGTAGACATTTGCATACCCACATGCATGTGTGTCGCACGTGTGCGGTGTGTATTAGCACGTGTGTGAGCACAGGCATATGTGTATGTATGAGTGTGTGGATTGCATATATAGTCTGTGCATGTATGTACCTATTTCTATGTGTGTACATGAGAGTGCCTATGCGTGTATACATCCACATGTGTGAGAGTGTGTGTGTGTGTATGTGTGAGAAATCTTAGCAAAATCCATCCATCCATTTGTAAGTTTCCCCCAAGACTCCTTTTTGGACAATAAAAAAGCCGTGTTGACTTCTAAACTAACTGTCATGGAATCATTCATCTCTATTACATTAAACCTGTTCCATCTTAAGTTTAAAAAGCAACCCACAGTCAGAGCGTGGAAGTAACAGAGTGAACTATGGGATTCAAGCCAGGGTCTTACCAAGAGGGAAATTCTCTGGATTCCTTTTTCTTTTTCAAGACAAGCAATTTATCTGACAGATGATCCCAAAAAACACTGGTAGGCAAGTGGGGAACTAAAGGAGAGAAGGGATGGAACCAAGAGAGAGTGGCTGTGAAGCAAACTGAAGGGGCTTTGTTGCACTCCTGGAGAATTCTAGGTTACAGTGTGGTGCAGGATTCTTTACCCATGTGAATACCTGTCTCTGAAATCTTGGCTTTCAAATATGCTTTGGACAGCTTCAGTTCAAGAAGCCAGCTATAGGCAGACTTACTTCCTGCCTGCCAATCTCACTGTCATTTCTAGTTTGTCCATCTACGAGTAAACGTAGTATTCTGGATTTTCCTTTTTCACAGACTAAATCACCACCGCAACCACTAAGCAATGAGAAGATTCTTGCTTTTGTGCATGTCAGTATATTTGTTTTCAAAACATTTCTATCAAGCCAAGACAATAATGACTTAATATCTTGACATCCAGTTCCAACGACAAGGTTGTCAAACAGGGGACAAAACTATGAGACCTTCTTAGCCATAATCAAACACTCTAAGGTAATTAGTCACGGGCCCAGAGAGCTTAGTATCACAGCACCTGAAGACATCAAGGTCAGATGGCCTAACATGGTTCACAATCACAATGTTCTACATCCCACTGTGTTCATCTGGGTTCTTTGAAGCTTGCAAGCCGCCATCCCAGATGTGATTATTGGTTTTTCCTTGTCTAGAGCAAAGAAGGATGAAGAAAAAGTCAAAGCTCCTAATTCAAAGCATTGATGGACCACATGCATTTTAGTTTCCATGATCATGAGTCGAGAAGAACTAGATGGTGCCCAGCAGCCACTGCTGACCACTCTGGAAAAGATCACAAGAGAAGGTCACTGGTAGATTGGGAGGAAAACTTGGAACAAGATCATACTAAAGACTAGGTTTGCTGGTCAGATGGAGGCTGGGGGAGTCCCTGAGACTATGGTCTTCAGTCATTATTCAAACTTAGAACTGAAACTGCTATCATGAATCACTTTCAGCCAAACAATAGGCCTATAAAGTGAGCAATAACACCATGAGCAAATGCATTTCTTCAAGCATTCACCCATATACAAGTGTAGGGAGGGAGGGATAGGAAATGATGAATGGAAATAGGAAATGAGAAGAGGAAGTGAAAAGAGTGTTGTTACAATGTTGACATTGTAACAGTCATCAAACACTATGTGTACAAATTGTTTAATAGGAAACTAATTTGGTCCATGACCTTTGACTCAAATTACAAAAGTTAATTTTTATTTTTTTTTTTAATGAGACTGTGGACACCTTTGCAAGAAGACCCAGTGGGAACGACCATGGGCAACAGAGTCCTGGCCATGTGCTTGTTCTCAGAGTGAGAATGCTGTCTACCTCCCAGACATTGGGAACAGGACCTCCCTGACTCAGCCTCTCCCGGATGCCAGATTGATTCTCCCGTGGGCAGCAGACCTGCCGTGGTAAACGTGTCCCCAGCCTGTCTTTTCTTTATTCATTTGTTCTTCCATCCGCATATGGCCAACTATGAACCGATTAAAGTCTAGAAATGGCCCTGGTTCCACAGCAACCTACCGAAGTGGAAACAAATACCAGGCATCTAATTCCCACTTTAAGACACATTGACCCTGAAATCATTGTTATTGTTAATGTTAATACTATTGATAGCTGCCATCAAACCTGCCCTCATGGTGGTGTTTATGGATTAAAATCTGTGAAAATCCTGAGTCTAACGAGCTTGTTGGTGGTATTTTTCCCAACAACACATACTCACCTCCTGTCTCTGTGACATTTTGATAATCCACAGAATATCTCAAACGTTTTCCTAATGTTATTGCACATTTAACAGACTACTATATACCTCCTGTCAGCCAGCAAATCCCAACTCATTGCAACCCTATAAAACAGAATGGAAGTGCCCTATAAGATTCCTGAATATGAATCTTTACAGAAGTTGACTACTTTTCTCCTTCAGAAAATCTGGTAAGTTTGAAACAATGACCTTCTAATTAGCACTTGATTTTTTTTAACCCTTATGTGAAGGCACACGGTTCAAACCTACCAGCTGCTCCAAGGGAGAAAATAGGGCAGTCTTCTCCTCTGCAACTTAATTCCTCTGAAAAGCTGATTGGGGGTCAGCTATGAAGTAGTTCTGGCTTGACAGTACATAATAATCACATGTCGCCAACACACTTCTAAGTAAATAACAGTATAGGATAACTAATAATTTTTTAATTTATTTTAATGAAAGTTTACAGAGACTTTGGATTTCCATTCATTCATTATTGCACTTTTCTCCCTGCCCACCCCTCCTCCCAGTTCACTTTTCTCTTTGAAAAGTAAAAGAAGAAAATGCTTTCATTGTTATTCAATCCCTCCCCCCAAGCCCACTCAACTATGCTACCTTCATTCTGGACTCCTGTCATAAGAATAATATCTAATCATACATCCTTTTGAAATAGTTCTTTCCCTCATCTGTTTCAATGCAGTATACATTATTTATCCCCTCTTTCTCAGTCTTCCCCCAACCCTTATGTCAGTGTTCTTTTATAACAGTGGCATTATGCTGTTTTTGTCTTTTTTTGTGACTGAGTTATTTCATTCAGCATTATGTCCTCCAGGGTCAACCATCTTGTGTAATATTTCAAGAGTTCCTTGTTTTTCAATGCTGCATAGTATTCCATTGCGTGAATAGCAAAATTTAACAGAATAGCAAACAACTAATGCTGGTGAGGTTGCAGAGAAACTGGAACCCTTATTCACTGTTGGTGGTAGTGTAAAATGGTGCAACCACTATGGAAGGCTGTACGGTGCTTTCTCAAAAAGTTGCAAATAGAAATACCACTTGACCCAGCAATTCCACTACTGGGAATATACCCTAAAGAAACCATAACTGCCACCCAAGCAGATATAAGCACTCCCATGTTTATTTTGGCTTTGTTCACAATAGCAAAGAGTTGGGAACAACCCAAGTGCCCATCAACAAACGAGAGGATAGAGACGTTCTGATATATTCACACAATGGAATACTATGTGGCATTGAAAAACAAGGAACTTGGTGAGCTCTGGTGGCCTAGTGGCAAGAAGCTGCACCGTAATCCCAGAGGTGTGCAGTTCAAATCCACCAGATGCTCTGCTGGAGAAGAAGGAACAATCTCCTCCTGTACCAGTCAGATCTGATTTGATGGTACACACACACACAAAATAATAAAATAAAAAAAATATATATAGATTTTAAAAAAAGAAAAGCTAGGCACTTATAATTTATTTTTTTAATGCACTGGGAAACACAAAAGGTCCTGTGACTTGATTTATTGCAAAATTTGCTTTATTGCCATGGTCTGGAATCAAACCTGCAACATCTCCAGGGCACTGTTTGTCCTTTTCCCTATTCGCATTTAAGAGATGGTGTTCTCCTCCAGGTTGCAATCAAGGACAGTCTCCATTTGTTGCCTGAAACCTCTCTGCTCTTCTCTGCTCTGCAGATTCCACTATAAACTCATGGGCAGCTTGCAGGGAACTGGGCACACCCTCCTCCCTCACCCCAGGGAAAAGAACAACAAGGAGTAGTGACTTAGAATTCCAAGGAGGAATCCCAGTCACAAGTGCTCTCTAACTACCTAAGCATGCTTTCCAAACCAAACCTAGCAATAAAGGGTACTGGGTGATTTTAAAGAGCAACTTACCCAGGCTGATAAAGAATGTTTGGGGGTTTTTTTATTCCCCAGGAATCATCTTTCCACATTAATAAATGATAAGACTCAGAATTGGGAGATGGTTGGTGGAAGGAAAAGAAGTCCTTGTGGCATGTTGCAGGACATGTAGGCTGATAACTGAAAGGTCATGAGTTTGAGTTCACCAGCAGCTCCTAGGGAGAAAATTGGGGTATCTATAAGTGGAAATTACTCGGTGACAGTAGGTTTGGTAAAAGAAGATGCTCAGAAGGACTTGTTGTCCACAGAACCCACCACCATAGAGTTTCTGCCAACTCATAACAACCCTTCATCCAGTTTCTGAGATTTTTAATGGAGGAGATTGCCTATCCTCTCTCTGGTGCAGACACCACTGCAGGAAGAAAGTCCAAGCTGGTCATTCTCAGTGAACTGCCCAGACTGAGAACTGAGGACTCTGTCATCAGCTATCAGAGCCCCAGGACTCACCAAAGGAAGTTTTAGACCTTACCTGGATGCTTCAAATCCAGATTATCTAGATGAGCATATGTAGCTTTCATTTGGCTTCCGTCAGAAGCTGCTGTGTCTGTTTGCACTCAGTGTCTGATCTCAAAAAAGGCAGATGTGTCTGCTGAGTAAGGTGGCTCAACTCAAGAGGTTCCAAAGGTCTAGAAATAGCCCCTTATTCTTGCTTCTGTTGTAGGAGGAAAATGTGCCACATTTATACATGAATGATAAAAGAACTTTCCCCAGGTATGGGGACAAGAAGCTCAATCAGGCGACAATCACAGAGATCTTTTCTAAAATGGTTGTTTGAACTCATGTCAGGGTAAATATGCAGGCAACTGGCAGATCCTGCCAAATAAATGCAGTGCATGTCTTTGCTTTAAAACACTTTTCTCCAAGTCTCAGAGAATTAGATCACTTGGTAAATCTGCTTTCCCAGTGGTCTAATGCAGCCTCAGATAATAAAGCAAATAATTAGGCAAAGTGCATGGGTATGCACACACTGCGTGCTCACTCAGTAGACACAAACTCTGATCACACTGCTTTCTTAGTTCACCATCTCCACCAGCGATTAATCAACTAGAGGAAACGGAAAATTGGGAGTCATCAGTGAAATACAATCAGTTATCTTAAATAAGCGTCAAATGGATGAACTGCTTCATTTGCCTGTAAGATTCTCACCACTGGGCCAACTGGCAGTACCATGATAGGCAGTTAAGAGATTGAGAGTGTTTACAGAATTAGTTTGCTCAGCTCCCCAATCAACACTCTTGGTGCCAGCAGCCAGGAAATCAAAAGACAAATTGTGCTGGGAAAATCTGCTATCAGGGACATCTTTAAAGGACTGAAGAGCAATAGTGTCAGCCTGGAGATTAAGGTGAATCTGATCCAGGCTATGGTCTTTGCAATTACATGCTGTGCATCAGAAAGCTGGACAATGACTAGGGATGACAGGAGGAGAATTGATGCCTTTGAGCTGTGGTGCTGGAGAAGAGTATTGAAAATACCATGGGCTGCTAAGAAAACAAACAAGTTCATCCTGGAGAGGGTGAAACCAGGTTGCTCCTTGGAGGCAAGGATATTGAAGCTTCACCTAACATACTTTGTAAATGCTGCAAGGAGGGACCAGTCCTTGGAAAGGGACATTATGCTTGGGAGGGTGGAGGGACAGTGTAGGAGACAAAGATCCTCAATGAGATTAATTGACTCAGCGACTAGGGTAATGGGTACTGATGTGTCAGAAACAGTAAGGTTGGCTTAGGATAGAGCAGTGTTCAGAGCTGTTGTACATAGGGTAGCTCGAGTCACAGGCGATTTGACCACACCTAACAACAACCCAACAACACCTTTTGACATTATAACTTTTCTATAGAGCTGAAGCACCCAGCAAATACAACTCTGTCCCATTGCAATGGTTATTTTTCTGAACCTTCAAGCCTGAAAGCCACTACAGTGCTAGAGACCCTTGTAGAGTACTTCATGGGCTCTGCCTATTATTTTCAGCTCACAGATAAATCTGACCCCGAAATCTCTTTGCTTTTCTCCTCTGCCCAGAAACCAGCCTACTCTTCCCCTCACCCCTCCTTGATTTACAAGGCAAATGTGGCATGTAGCACACTGACACACTGCTCTGGGCTTATTGAAGACAGGTGCACACTTTAATATATGTAGGCAGAGGGACCCCCTCCCGTCCCATAAAAGAATACCGGGCATGTTCTCATGTGGAATAGCTGGGCTCTTTTTCTTTTTTCATAAACCTGAAAATATGAAGCATTTGTATCGCTTTTACATAGCACCATGAACAAATTAGAATAGGCAGGAATAGTGTGTTGCCCCAACAATGGCACCATATTAAAAGTGTGGGAACCAAAAGCTGCTCTCGATTCACTGAGTGAAAGGGCAGGAAGGGCTGGTGCTTTCTGCAGATTCTATGGACATTGTATAAACATAGTCATACTACACCTCGGGGGCATGTGAGACAGGACCTTCTGTCCATCAAAGCACCACCAGTCAAGAAGAAGGAGAAGGAGAAGGAGGAGGGGGAGCAGGAGGAGGAGAAGAAGAAGAAGAAGGAGAAGGAGAAGGAGAAGAGGAGGAGGAGGAGGAGGAGGAGAAGGAGAAGATAAAAAGCAGCCCTAAAAAGATATTGCATTCTTTGTGCAAGGTCCAGCAACTGCCAGGGCAAGCTGCTCTGAGAAGACCTCAGTGCCTGACCTCCATGCACCTGCATCGTGGTGTCTGACCTGCGTGTCATCATGATATCTGATCCTGGGTGTCTTTGTATGCAGCTCTCAGGTGTCAGAGGAGCACAGCCACAGACGACAGCATCTAACAGCCACAGTTCAATGTGTTGTGCACCTCCAAAGTAGGTCAGCTTCAGCATTGGGACACCTAGAAAGAGACACAGGGACGCATCTGGATGTCTGGTCTATGCCGCATTAGCAATTTATGACTGTCACTAGCAGAGAAAAAGGCATGGTGTGAAAGTTATTTGCACACTGCCTAATGCTGGTGTGGTAGGTTGTGTATTTGGTTTCTAATAGAAATATCCATGGTTCAAATCCACCAATGGCACCTAGAGAGAAAGACGAAGCTGTCTCCTCCTCGTGCAGCAAATTGCCAGGCTTTTTTTCTGAGTGAACACCAACCTTCCACCTTTCAGTTATTACCAGACAAGGACGTTACACATTTGCATCACCCAGGAATACCAAATTAACACACTTGCTACTCCTTACTGGGAAGATGAGTTACTAAATGTTGAATGTCACAGTAAGCACTTTATCAGTTCATTCCCTTTAACCCTGGCCAGGGAAGTATCCTGGGCAGAACCTGTTATTACCCTCATCTTATGCAGGAAAATACACACTTTGAAATTAGCCCCTGATTAAACCATAACAAAGTCAAGGCCAAGGAACTGTGGTGGCACAGGGTTAAAGCACTTGGAAATGCACCAGAAAGTTAGTGGTTAGACCCACCAGCTGCTCCATGGGATGAAGCAGTGTGCTCCTCTTACAACGCACCACCATGACGGCCCTGCTCGGCCCCACTGGGCTGCAAGAGTGGGAATCAATTCAGTGGCAGCGTTTCACATAAATAACTAAGAATAAAGTAATTCATAGAAAATACATCTATCAGAGAAAAATTTTCAGAAATTGACCCTTATGGGTATTTGTGATAGAATTGTATTAGGAAAATCTGCTGTCATGGACCTCTCCAGAGTGCCAAAGAGCAACGATGTCAGTCTAGTGACAAAGGTGCACGTAATCCAGGTCATGATCTTCTCAATTATTTGTTATGCTTCAGAAAGTTGGACAATGACTAAGGATGACAGAAGAAGAATAGATGCCTTCGAGTTGTGGTGCTGGAGAAGAGTCTTGAACATACCATGGACTGACAAGAAAACAAATTGGCCTGTCTTGGAGAGAGTGAAACCAAGTCTTTCTTTGGAGGCTAGGATTTTGAAGCCTCGTCTCACTTTGGGCATGTGGCTAGGAGAGATTGGTCCTTGGAGAAGGACATCATGCTTGGAAGGGTGGAAGGACAGCACAGGAGAGGGAGACCCCCGACAAGATGGGTTGATACAGTAACTGGGGCGATGAGGGTTGTTGTGTCAGAATTAGTGAGACTGGTTCAGGTCAGTGAAGGGTTCAGAGCTGCTGTAGAGAGGGTTGCTATGCATCACAAGTTACTCAACCAATAACATTCTGACAGGTTTGGAAGTAGGACTGGCATCTGTTTCCTAATCAATTTGCCTCCAGAAACTCTGTGAACTTCGATAAAGGTTGATAGTTGTAGAGGGGCTTCAGGCCTTTTGTTCATAAGAGTCACTATGAGTCGTACTCCACTCGAAGACAATCAACACCACCACCATATTGAAGAATGTACAGGTTGCTATGAAGTAAATTCAGATTATCCATGAGTAGCAAAGCGAGTTTACAGATTCCATGTTCTTGCCCTGCACCAGCTGCATCGGAGCCTCCAGCCCCTACAACCACCCCTCACCTCTAGTCCACTCTTCTCTGTCTCCCGTGCATTCCACTTTCCTAGGATGTGTAGAATTCCTGCCATACTAAGAGAAGCTGTTTCAATCCCGCTGCTTGATAGCCTTAGAAATCTTGCCCCATTTGCAACACTACAGTCAGGTACCAGGGACTGAACAACGACAGCAAAAGCCCAGACAACTCACTGCCCTCCACTCATCTCCGACTCAGGATAGACACTCCTAAAAGAACAGAGACGGGCTGCCCACAGCCATCCTGAAGCTGCAATCTCTCTGAGAGACAGCTACATCATTCTCCCTCCGAGCGGCTGGTGCAATCGAACGCTGACTGTCCATCAGCCCAATGCGTAGTCCACTGTGCCGCCAGGGCCACTGTATGGATGGATCATAGATGCAGTACCTCTGTATCACAGCAGCCTGCAAACTGCATGGCAGGAGATAGCACCCCACCCAAAGACCCCCATGGTATACTGAGGGGGTCCAGAGACCTTGGAGCTGCAGGCCTGTTATCTCCCCTGATCTTGTGCAGACTCCACCTCAGGCCCTTTCATGGTGCTGGGAGAACAATGGCACCCTCACACTAATGGCAATGTGCCCCAGAGGGGTGTATTGCAGCCAGGTCCAGATTCCCCCCCAAGAGCCACAATCCCTCCTTTCATGCAGAATCACTTATCTGAGCCATCTGAAATGGGGCTGTCTTCATCTATAGGTGGTGAGAGTGGTGTCATCGGTGCGCTTTGGACAGACATATCACTTCGCATCGTTTCATTTTGCTCTAGAGAAGACAGGATATTAAATCCCCTGGGTGGGGGTGCAGAGTCTCCCCAGGGCGAGCCCATGGCCAGCCCCCTTTGTCTCCTCATTCGTGCATAGGCAAGCCGTGGGCTGAGCAAGCCCTGTGCAGAATGCCCGCCTGAAGCTGCTCTATCTGTACCCCCTGCACAGAAGAGTCTTGGTTGGTGGAGCCTCGTGCATGTAAAGTCAAATTGTAGTTAAAACACACATGCACTGAAGTAAGGAAAATCTCCTTCCAAGTATCCTCAAACTCATAGCACCAGAGGTTTCTAAGACTAAAGATCTTTACAGAGGAGACTGTCTTCCTATCTGCTATGGAGAAGTTGGTGGGCTCAAACTGCTAACCTTTAGATTGGTGTTAACATCTAGCAAATTATACCATTAGAACTCTGAAGTGTAAGATCTCCACAATGTTCATGTGTTTCTAAGGATGTCTTTGTGTTGTTTTTATGTGCTGTGAAATTGCCTTCAACTCATAGAGACCGTATGTACAACAGCTCTGAAGCCTGCCCTGTCCTAAGCCAGTCTCACTGACTCCAACACACCTACCCTCACTGCCCAAGTTACTTTATCAATCCATCTCATCTGGGATATTCCTCTCATGCACTCTCCCTCCACCACCCTTCTGAGCATGATGTCCTTCCTTAAGGATTGGTTCCACCTGACCACATGTCCAAAGTATGTGAGACAGAGCTTCAAAGTCCTTAGCCTCCAAGGAGAAACTTGGTTTCACCCTTTCTAAGATAGGCCTAATTACTTTCTTGGCGGTCCATAGTATATTCAAGATTCTTCTCCAGCACCACAACTGAAAGGCATCAATTCTTCTTCTGTCATCCTTAGTCATTGTCCAACTCTCTGATGCATAGCAAATAATTGTGAAGACTAGGATTTCTCTAATCAGAGTCCCTGGGTGTGCAAATGGTTCACAAGCTTCACAGTTAAAAATGAATCCACCCAGATGTGCCTTAGAAGAAAAGTCTGGTGACCCATGTCCCAAAACTCAGATATTAAAAACCATATGGAGCACAAGAGTGTCTACATGAATCACAGTTAACTCTAACCAATTTTTTTTATTTCTTCAATCATGTTTGTTTAGTTTAATCAAACTGAGGACTCCTGACTCTAATATTCATTACAAATGTGATGTCAGAGTGTATGTACATAGTCATTTTTACAGAGCGATTATGCCAGGCACATAGGGGGTGTTTCCTGGCATTGCTGAGGATAAACCAGATTTCGCCTAGTGGATAAGGAGCTGCACTATGAACCCAAGAGCAGGTGGTTCGAATCCACCAGCTGCTCTGAGGAAGAAAGTTGGACAATCTCGTTCCATGAAATTTACAGCCTCTGGAAAGTGGCTGGAGAATCAACTGTGAGTCAGTTCCAACTTGACAGCACATGATAACAGTTAGAACGAGTGCATCTTTAGACTCCCAAACGATCCTGGGCTGAACCCAGCAGATACTCCTGTGGGTGTGGTTCCCCTGGGAGTGGATGGATTCAGAAAACCCATTGCTATCCAGCTGGAATCAACTCCTAGCCGACCCTCCACTGGCTCTCCAAGGAAATCACATGGGAAGAGATTGTTCAACGTTCTCCTTCCAAGTCATCAATAGATTCAAACCAGCAGAGAAATGTGACCTTTGGGTCAGCAGCACGACTTCTTGTGGGCTAGAAAGGAAGAAGAGAGATGAAATCAAGGTTACAGCAGAGGATGGGGAAAGATGGACTAGAGAGGAAGGACAGTTAGACATGTTTTTATTTCAATCTCCCAGCATCCACTTCCTTGTGATGTTCATGATACTCAACGCACTTCCAGGGAAGCTGTTGTGGTTGGTGGTTGTGATGGTATTGTTAGCTGTGCTGAATTGACTCCAAGTCACTGGGACCTTATTTACAACAGAACAGAATCCTGTCCCATCCTCACAACTGCTGCTGTGTTTGCTCCAGCCTTGCACCAGTGAGTCAGTCCGTCTTGGTAAGGATCTCCTTCTCTTTCTCTGGCGCTGTTTTCCCAAGTCCAATGATGGGACGGACTGAACTTCTGCAGGAACTGGTCCAACCTAATAACATGCCCGAAACATGTACTCTGAAGTCCCTGTATGATTCAAAGAATTAAGTGCTCAACCGTGAGTTGAAAGGTAGACTGCCTTAAACCCATCGCAGTGCCTCAGAAGGCAGACCTGAAGATCTGCTTCTGAAAGACCCTGGCCTTGGAAACCTGGCGGAGAAGTTCTACTCACACACAAGGGTGTAGCCACGGTTTGGAATAGAATCTACAACAAAACAAGAAGAGGGCAAGGCAATACGCTGTTATTCAAAACTAGTGAAAAACAAGTTGAGAGGTCTCATACTTGTCACCTGGGAATGAAAAAGCAATAAACATAAAGACTCCAGCAATGTAACAATGGGAGTCTGGAATGAGGGTGCAGTCGACCTTGGAACCCCAGGTCTTTGCAGGATCTCTACACACAGGGTCTCACAGCCCTGTGCAACCTCATGCAGGTGCAGGCTCAGCCCTCAATAGCTGAGTCATTGGGTTACAACCCTTCAGAGGAGAGTCCTGAGCTGAAGCCAGACGCCAGGCAGAGCAATAGTAAAGAGGAAAGTCTGTATTGTATGGAGCCAGGAAGGGAGGCATCAGGAAGAGGGTGTGGGGTGATCCACACCGGCCTTCAAGGAGCCAAGCAGGGGAAGTCTTCTCCCCCTGGAAAAGTTTACTTCTTTATCTGGTATGATTCTTGTAGTAATTCCCAGAGTGTGGAGTCTATAAGAAACCTGTAATTATCTATGTACTTATATTGAACTTAAGGAGCTCTGATGTCTAGTGGTGAGAAGTTGCACTGTCAACCTGAGGGAATGTGGTTCAAATCCGCCAACTGCTCTGCAGGAGAGAAGAGGGAAATCTCCCCTTGTGTGATTTAGTGCCTCTGAAGCCTTACTGGAGAGTCAGCTTTGGGTCAGCTCCAACTCCATAGTAACACAACAACACAGAGGACTTGATCACTCACTAGAAAAACAGTGTTGTCACGACAAAGCAGGCCAGCCACTGGCAAACTTCCTTCCAGAGAGGGAAATGATTCCTTGGCTTGTTCTCAACAGTTGTGCCTTCAAAATTCTCAGCTTTATGAGCGTCCCAAGTGTTCTGCAGGGTCAGCTGTGATCGGTTCCAACGCAACAGCACATAACAACAATAACAACTTTATACGTGAAGGCTAGGAAACATTAACACGTAAGGAATTGTGCCCAACATCATTTAGCTCCAAAATGATGGGATTGGCCTTATCTCTCAATTTGTATGGCTCCAAGTTGACCCATAAACACTGTGCTTTTCTGCCATCCAGGCCTTGGAAAGCTGCTTATGGAAGGATCACCAGAGAATTTTCATTTCAGTGTCTAAGTACCTCAAAGAGAACAATGGGCAAATAGCACAGCAGGCAAAGTTGCCTGAAAGAACCTCTTTGCAATAAAAGAACCAAGATGTCACTTCAAGGACAAAGATGTGCCTGATCCAACCGATGTTGTTTCTCAGTCATCTCATGTGCATCTGAAAGCCAGACCATGAATAGGCAATCCCGAAGAACAACTGATGACTTTGAATTGGGGCATTGATACGGAGTATTCAGTATATCAGCGGCTGTCAAAAGAACGAGCCAAAACATGTCCTGGAGGAAATGCAGTGAGACAGCTCCTAAAAAATGAGAAGGTGAGACTTTGTCTCACATAGTTGTCATATCGTCAGGAGGACCCAGCCCCTGGCGAACTATGAATGGAAAAGTAGAGGGGGAGGGGGAAAGAGGAAGACCTTCAATGAGCCTGACTGACACAGTGACTGCAACAGGGGACTCAGGCACAGCGGAAGTTCTAAGATTGGCACAGGGCGTGTTGCACATAGTGAGGGTCACAATGAGTCAGACCCACTGGACGCTACCTCACAACAAAAACCTAACTTATCTAGTGCTGCTGTAACAGGAATAGCACAAGTGGATGGCTTTAAAGGATGGAAATGTCTTTTTTTTAATCTTTTTTTAAAATTTCAATTTATTATTAATTTCAATGAAAATTTACGGACTTTGGATTTCCATTCATTCATTGTTGCAGTTTTCTCCCCTTCCAACCCTCCCATCTAGTACACTACCCTCTTGGAAAATAAAAGACAAATTCTTTCATTGTTTTACAAACCCTCCCCCAGGTCCACTCCACCATGTAGCCTTTGCACTGGACTCCTGTCATGACAAAAACACCTAATCACATATCCTTTTTAAACAGTTTTCTCCCTCCATCTTTCTCAGTCTCTCCCCAACCCCAAGGTCAGTCCTCTTTTACAACAGTGGCACCATGCAGTATTTGTCCTTTTGTGACTGAGATATTTCACTCAGCATAATGTCCTGCAGAGTCACCCATTTTGTATATTTCATGAGTTCCTTGTTTTTCAACGCAGCATAGTATTCCACTGTGTGAATATACCACAGCTTCTCTATCCATTCGTTTGTTGTTGGGCACTTAGGTTGTTTCCAACTCCTTGCTATTGTGTACAAAGCCGCAATAAACACGGGTGTGCATATATCTGCTTGGATGTCAGTTATGGTATCTTTGGGGTATATTTCCAGTAGTGGAATTGCTGGGTCAAATGTTATCTCTATTTGCAACTTTTTGAGAAAGCGCCATACAGCCTTCCACAGTGGTTGCACCGGAAATGTCTTTTTCTCACAGTTCTCAAAGCACAAAGCCTAGGTCTCTGTTGTATCAATTTCTGATTGTCACTAGCTCTAAGTGTCCCTTGGCTCATCAGCATTCCTTGCAGGGGATTATGACGTGTCACCTATTTGTCCTTTCCGTGTATCCCTGTCTAATCTGCTCTTTCTACTAACCAGAAAGGATTAGATCAGGAACCCACCCTCCGCTAGCATGGCCTCACTGAAACAACAAAGGAGAATGTGACTTCTAAACAGCCTCACATCAGAGTCTGACCCCTCACCTTTGAGTTAGCAGCTGAGCGTGTGACGCTGCACCCTTGGGGTGCTTTCCACAGCTGTGCCCACACCCTCCAGTTGGTGCTGACACTTAGTGGCTCTCCATTGTGCTGACAGGCAGGAACTGCTCTTATTTCTCCAGGGTCATC
The DNA here is from genome assembly GCF_000299155.1 of Elephantulus edwardii. Taxonomy (NCBI): domain Eukaryota; kingdom Metazoa; phylum Chordata; class Mammalia; order Macroscelidea; family Macroscelididae; genus Elephantulus; species Elephantulus edwardii. Next base: position 3,215,214 of record NW_006399885.1, on the reverse strand, counting down.
ACCATCCTGGAGTGGCTGGTGGATTTGAACTGCCAACCTTTCACTTTGCATCCTACTACATTACACACTATGCCACCACGGGTCTTTTTCACATGTATAAAAGCCAAAAAATTCAGTTCATGTTTTGAGGGATATAATTTAACATTTGGAAGCAGGAGTAGTATCCACCTTCTAAACCACATACTTCCAAAAACTCTATGAACTTTGGTAAATGTCGATAGTTATAGAAAGGCTTCAGGTCTTTTGTTCATAGGGGTCGCTATGAGTTGTGCTCAAGTCGAAGGCAATCAACAACAACAACAATTTAACATACAACAGACATCCTCCTAGTAACTCAAAAGTGATGTTCACAGAAGAAATTACAATCTTCCTCCCAAGACTGGCTCACCTTCCTTGATGCCCAACATCACCCAGGACTGTCAGGGCTGTCACTGTGCACCTTATTGTCAGCAGGACCCAGCACCAGGTGTTCACCAAGTGGGTGCTGGTTGCACACTGCTGGAATGACTGGTGTGCCAAGATGCCACTGAATGTGTCCTGTGCAGGAGGACAGTCCTGCATGTGTCCTGAAGACCATGTGGGAGAGTTGCCAGGCTATCCCTACTTAGGACTCAAAGGGGCTCATTTGCTCCGGAGTCCTCCACACTGCCTGTGTCCCTGGCCAGCAGAGCAACTGCACGGCTGTGGTCCTTCACCAGCCTTCACCACCAGTCTCTGCCCAGACAGCTTCCTCCTGCAGCCCCTACTGCTACCACCAAAGGATCTCAAAGGATCACCCATTGCCTCTGGGCTCCTGAACATCCCATCTACAGACTTGTGGGAAAGTGACCAAGGATTAAACTTTATCTTAGACAAAAGAATCTTATTTAAAAACTGGCAAAGAGTTCAAGGAAGAGGGGTAATGTGAACAAGGAATGTTAAGAAATGTAAAAATGTAAAGAATAATGGAAGGAGTCAGGAGAAGCAAAAGGAGGTGCTTTGTTCCTTTATTAATAGTAGTGAGATTTCATCTCACAACAAAACAAAGTGAGCATAAATGTGAATAAAGTAAGCCTGGGCTTTGGAAGTGCAGGGGATGACTTATTCTAGATCAAAGCTTCCAGAGATAAACACACCATTGGGGAAGAGTCCAGCGAAGAGAAGAGTGTGGAGGAGGTGGAATTTCGCCCCTGTTTCTTTCTTCTTCGCCATCTCCCCTCGGGGTGAATTCTTCTGCCTCATGCTACAGTAATCAGTGCAACTCCCTCCAGAGAGGTGGGTGCCAGGACTGCACTGCAGGAGAGTGGCTCTCTGTCCCGTTTTTTGTTCTCATGTGATAGCTAACAATCGGGGATACCTCTTCATGTCCTGGTGGCTGCTAGTTGCTTTGCATCCTCACAATAACCCTGCTGTTGCTTTCTTTTGATTTCATCATTTCCAACTCACGATGAGTCCCCAAAAGAACAACGCATTGCCTGGTTTCAGGCCATCTTCACACCATCACAACAGTCAGTGTGTTGAGGCCACTATATCAGTCTATCTTATTAAGGGTCTTCCTCTTTCTCTCTGACTTTCTCCTTCACCATGCATGAGACCCTTCTGTAAAGACTGATCTCTTCTGATAACATTTTCTATATATATAAGATCAGACCTCACCATTCTTACTTCTAAGGAGCACTCTGTCTGTCCCTGGTATATTCAACATTCTTCATCAGCACCAAATTTCAAAGGCATCAGTTCTCCTTTGATTTTTCTTTTTCATTGTTCCATGGCCTCACAAGGCCCAATTTCACTAGAGGAAACAACATTGTTTGCCAACGGTCCTGTAGAAAGTAGAGAAGAGAAAAGGATATTAGCAATGAATGGCTAATCCAAAGAACCACAGCCTGAAACTATGTTTTCAAATGTCTAATCACCGTTTATTCATTAAGTTGACATAAGAAATTTGCAGATTTTAAATAAGAACATCAGATCATTTAATCCAACTAGTTCTAAAAATGTGAGCTGCAGCTCCCGTATCCCAGAAACACTATCAAAGGATCTATGGTGCTCTGGTGGCCGAGTCGGTAAGAAGTTGCGCTGCCAACACAAAGGTAAACTGTTCAAATCCACCAGCTGCTCCTCTGGAGAAAGTTAGGCAGTCTCTTTCCCTGTTACTTATGCTTCTGAATATCTATTGGAGGGTCAGCTATGAGTTAGTTCTAACTCTTACGGCAATGAATTGAGTTTTTGAGTTGGTGAGATTGAAATTGTGTTCATAACAATAGGAAGGCAGCACTTTTCTTGAAAATACATGTGGGTTCTTGATGCTACGTGGGATGGTGATGGTGCCATTGCCCTGAGGGCTAACAGAATTGGGGACGAGAGGGGGCGGGGGCTGCACATGCACTACCTATTGGCTGCTGCTTCATCAATCAGCTGCATGCTGACTGTGCACAGCAGAATGAAATGCTGCCGGGTCCTGTCCCATCAATTGTGGATCATCTAGACCAATAAGAGCCACAGTATTTTCAATGACTGATTTCCACATGTGGATCCTCAAGCTTCCCTGAAACTCGTTTAACATTAAAACAGCTCACAACCCTCCACTGGCAAAGGGTGGGGACCACACATGACATGCTTTGTCAGGGAATCAAATCTGGATCTCCCACACTGAAGGCAAGAATTCTACCTCTGGATTCTACTATGTCTTATATATATATTGAGCGATAGAGAGAGAGTGCTGGAGAAGGATTTTGAGCATACCGTGGACTGCCAGGAGAACAAACAGGTCTGTCCCGGAGAGGGTGAAACTAGGCTGCTCCTTGGAGGCAAGGATTTTGAAGCCCCATTATACATACTTTGGGCACATAGGCAGGAGGGACCAGTCCTTGAAGAATGACATCATGCTTGAAAGGGTAGAGTGACAACACAGGAAAGGAAGACCCAGGATGCAATGAATTGACTCAGTAACTGGCGTAATGGAATTAGGTCTGAAGGAGATGATGAGATTGGTTCAGGATAGAGCAGGGTTCAGAGCTAATGCACATAGGGTGGCTGTAAGTCACAAGTGACTTAATGGCACATAACAACAACAACGGTGCTTATATAGACAGGATCCCTGAGAGATGCAAATGGTCAACAACCAGGCCTACTAACCAAAAGATCAGAGGCTCAAGTACATCCAGAGGCCCTTTGGGAGAAAGGTCTGATAATCTATTTTCAAAAAGATTAAAATTCTTGTGGTGCACAGTTCTATTCTGACATACATGTGTTGACATAAATCTGAATGAAGTCACTAGAGAATGTTTCTTTTTGTTGGTTGATTGATTGTATATGCATGTATGTACATGAAGGATAGTCCAAATGCTCATTAAAAGTGAGGATGGTAAGACCTCCACTCAGATACTTTGGGCATGTTATCAGAGACATAAATTTCTAGAAAAGGACCTCATGCATGGTAGTTGTTGTATGTTGTTGAGTCTGAACTGACTCATAGCTGACCCTCCAGTGGGTTTTCAGAGGCAATTAATTGCACAGGAGGAGATTGCCTCTCCTTCTTCCTCAGAGCAGCTGGTGGATTCAAACCACATGCCTTTAAGATTACAGCACAGTTTCTTACCACTTGGCAACCAGAGCTTCCTTTGAAGATCAGTCAAAAGGAGTATAGAGTCAGCAAAAAGAAGACAAGATGAATTACCACAATGAGGGAAACAATGGATTCAAGCACTATTGTTTCACAAACACATGAAGATTGTGAGGATGACACAGGAGGGGGCAAGGTTTCACTCAGAGGTAGTAGGGTCACTGAGTTGAAGCCAACCTGGTGGCACCCAACAACAACAAAAAATAAAATTCTGTTTGTTAAAACCATTCACTGGTGGTATTCCTGTTACAGCAGCACAAAAGGGACATTAGTAGGAATGGTCGCGCAGAAGGAGCTATTTGAGGTCTTTTTCTCTGCTGTTTTTTTCCCTAGGGATCTCGGGTGGTCCAGTGGTAAGAAGTTGTGCTGATAACCCAAAGGTGCATGGTTTTAACCCATCAGCTGCTCCTGGAGGAGAGGAACAGGGATAATCTCTTCCTGTGCATGAACTATCTCTGAAAACCTGCTAGAGGATCGGTTATGAGTCAGTTCCAACTCAACACTATACAAAAAGAAGTCTGTGTGTGTGTGTGTGTGTGTGTGTGTAATAAACGTTTCCCACAGTTATTCTAATACAGAAAGTATTGACAGATACAAAGACACATACAACTTCTTAGGGAGCCTCAGTAATCATTAAGAATGTAAAGGAGTCCTCACACCCAAAACGTTTGAAATCAACCAGCTCGGACTCCAGGTACATAGCTCTGTGAGCGCTTTCTGGTATCCTTCCTGTATTGTGAAGCACCCACACTAGAATGTAGGAATCTTGTTTAATCTGAAATAGGTGTGGTGCTCTTTATAAAATGGGTAAGTCCTGCCATTTTCATAAGGAGGTTTACATTGCATATTTGAAATCTGGAGGTTTTTCAGGAATGTATCATAAAACTACCTTCCATAAACTGTCTCTCAGGAAACAGTAATGATAACACAGTACACTCGCCTTTTTAGCAACTCACTGTGAAACTTACAAAATTTCAGTCCTCCTCATTTTTATTATTCTTAAGTGCAACTGAGAATTTTTTCCCCATAGTTTTGAAGCATTATCAGCAAAGCCTTTGGAGGTATTTACTTTCTCCCATTTCCCCATGGCTAATAATTTTATCTCCTTTAACCTACTGTGATTTCTGCTTTGCTATTGTTAGGATACAGACATGAGTGGAGAGTGGTGTTTGATTGGATCAGAGCTTTCATCTAGCCGGGTTTCAGCTGCTTATCTTGGCTAATTTATTAACACATAAAAGTACTCCTTGGTGTTTCAGAATTCTGCTCAAATTAGTCATCTGGTTAACAAAACAAATTGAAAAGGGGAAAAAAAATCTACCCTTTGTTTTATAATCAGGATGAATGTGAGATCCAAACAATGGGGAGAGGCCTTCAGTAGAAGATGAGAGGCTTCCATTTCATCCACTAACGAAAAATCACAAACACACCCTGGTGTGTATTAGTCACTGCATTGAAATGGTGTTGGACACTCTGGACCTTTGCAATAAATTAGCATGCTCAGAAGAATGCAAGTAAATTTCTGTTGTTGTTATTGGCACACGGCTCCCAAGTGAGACAAGCTAGAGATACTTGGAAAAGAACAAAATGAAAAATTTACCAAAAAAAATCTCCTCAAGTGCATGTTTCTCCAAATAGAAACAGCCAGGAGATGGATGGGGCTCTAATTTTGATAAATCTAAACTAGAACAGAGAGTACTTTAGAGATAAGAAAACACTGTGCCCAATACTATACTGTCTGCCACCTTCCCTATGTCATCATGAAGCTGTATTATTTGCTCCAGGTTGTCAATTCTTTCAGAGGTTTTACGCCACCTTATCCCCTGGTTTCAGTTCTATAATATAAACCAAAACAGTGTCCAAGGCCTCACGGTACTGCTTCAGAAACAGCCAGCCACCGCCAATTCTACTCCAATTAGTCATCTAGTTAGGCTTACAGCTAAATGTTTTGTAAGCTTGAAATGATAGGATTGTCATTGAAATAATAAAATTCAACAAGGCGAAAGAGAAGTGTTTTGCTGCAAGTGGATTAAGATTAAATCAGCTAGCTTTGAGAGCTCAGGGGACGCCGTTGAGAATCTGAACCATAGTTCTGATTTAAAGACCCACTTCCAGAGAGATTTCATTGTCATGGACTGGGAAGGATTTGTGGGAGTGCAGGTGAGGAGGCAGGTGCCATCCCAATCCCATCACCATCATCCATGAGCAGTGTGTCTCATTGTCCCCTAATTCTCACCCTGTCCCCTCTCTCTAAGTGGACACAGTGGATATGGGAAAGCTGATGTGAGAACTGCATTGTTCATCTGTACAAGACCTGTCCACAGCACTCACTCCAAAAATCTCACAATAAGTTGTTATTATTTTTTTCTGTTTTGTTGTGATTTTAACCAAAGTTTACAGAAAAGTTGGATTTTCATTTATTCATTGTTGCACATTCTCTTCCCTAGCTCCTCCAGTTAAAAAAAAACAAAAAAAACAAAATCATTCACTTTTGTATAATTTCCTCCCTCTTCCCTCCCTAGTCCACTTTGCTATGTGCCTCTTAATCTGTACTGTTGTCACATTATTGTTGTTGTTGATTGCCTTCAAGTAGAACACAACTCATAGCGACCCTATGAACAAAATGCTTGAAGCCCCTCTACAACTATCGACGTTTATCAAAGTTCATAGAGTTTCTGGAGGCCTGTTATTCAGGAAGTGGATGCCACTCCTGCTTCCACATAGATAATGCTTTTAAACAATTCTTTTCTTTATCTGTTACAATGCAATGTTCATTATTTGTCTCCTCTTTTCTCAGGTTCCTCCCAGAACCCCCACATTTATAACAATGATGGTATGCATTATCTGTCCTTTTTTGACTGAGATATTTCACTCAGCACAATGCCTTTGAGGGTCACCCATGTTGTGCAGTATTTTACGAGTTCCTTGTTTTTCAATGTTGCATAATGTTCCATTGTATGGTGATGCTGTTGTATTAACTCCAAAGAAACATGGTAAGGAGCTCTAGTGGCCTATTTAGTAAGAAACCGTGCTGCAACCCCAAAGGCATTGGATTCAGATCCACTAACTGCTTTGCAAGAAGGATGAACAATTTCCTCCCAGATGATTTACTGAGGGTCAGCTAATGGGTCAGTTGCAACTTGATGGCACACAGCAATAACAAGAAGCATGTTAAACAAGGGGGGGGGGAACCACATATGATGAGGAAGGATAACGTCACATACCATTATTCAGCAAAATGAATTTAAAAAATGAGGGGGGAAAAGGACTTGTTTGTTAGTTTGAAGTATTTAAGTTACTCAGTGATTCTTTAGCATTATGTAAAGAGTAGAGTTCTTTATAAAGATGGTCACAAGGAAGAAGACAGCAAAAAGAGAGGAAAGAAATGCAAGGATTCATCTGTAACTTTTTTCTCAAATCCATTTCTGTCTTCCTTCAACAGCAGAAGAGTAAGGTCTTATAGGGTACAAGGCACAGGGCTGTCAACAGAAAAAAGGTGAGCAGTTCGAACCCAGCAGCCACTCTTTAGGAAAAAAATGTGGACAGTCTCCTTGGGTTGCTGTAAAGGGAATAAACTCCAGAACAGTGGGTTTGGATTTGGCATTCATCAACAGGAGAGTAGGAAGATACTACCCCAAAATAAAAATATTTTTTTTAAAAGCCCATCTAAAACTCAGGCTGTCGCAGCTTTGGCACATGTTCAAGTGTCAGAGGGCAAGTGCTTATTGGTTTTGGTCTGACACCTACCACCCCTGCATCCCGCGCTCCCCAGATCCAGGCTCCCACCACAGGGCAGCCAGGAAGGCAGAACAGAACTACACAGGATTCACTTCAAACAGCTAAAGACATGGACCCACAGATACTGAAACTCAAATTCTGTCAGCTCTTCTAGACATACCCCCACACTCCTCACATTCTCAGGTGAAGGGGCCACCATTGTGCCTTCCCTCTGCCCCTGTACTCGGTCCTCCTCAGGAAAGAAATTGCTCCTGGAAGGAATTCACCCTGTGGCATGGCCATTGCACCTCCTGCCAGGAATGGCAGTGGAAGAGGCGAAGACATTCCTGACTGAGGAGACCTGGCTATGCGACCACAACCAGCACCAGCCAGTGGCTGGGTCAGCTCACCTGGCAGTTTCCGAGCCCACTCAGCCACAGTTGTCAGGAATGTAGCAAGTCCTGGGTGTGTGGACCTCTATCTGCCTGGCCTCTGTGCCTCTCTCAGCTGATTCAAACTCAGGTAAGAAAAAGGGATGCATTGATTGACCCCCTCATATCCGCAGTCTGTAATGTATAGGTCTGGGAATTTAAAAATTAGACAACCACTGGCATGGAAGGAGCACCCTGGATGCCACAAAGGCTTTGCCCTGAGTCATAGGAGCACACTGTAGGCACTGTAAAGGAGAGCTCTGCCCATCTGCTTCTGTAAGGGTTACCACCAAGCTATCCCTGTGGAGTCGCTCAGCTCTGTAGCTCACGGGATTGCGATGAGTCAGAGATTTTGAGATCAACTGATTTGGTTTTCTATTGACTTTGCAGAACAAAATAATAAGAAGGAGTATTCGTGACTGTAGGTACAGGCTTATGCAGGCAATTATGACAAGGTTTTAAGTCAAGACTAAATCTCTGTGACCCCTTGTATGTCAGAGTAAAACTGTTCCAGAGTGTGG
>NW_006399885.1:3201537-3206247 GCF_000299155.1 Elephantulus edwardii | reverse complement strand
TCGCGGCCCTCTGCCCGGGGGGGGCTGCCCTCGGCCCTCTGCCCGGGGTGAGCTGTCGCGGCCCTCTGCCTGGGCAGGCTGTCCTCGGCCTCCGGCTTGGGGTGAGCCGTCGTGGCACATAACAACAACAACAACAACACACACACACACACACACACACACACACACACACACACAATTTTTATCTACTGTGTTTATATGATACATATTGTTGTTATGTTGTTATGTACCATAGAGTCCGAACCTACCCATAGCTGACCTTCCAGTGGGTTTTCAGAGGCAGTTAATCACGTGGGAGTTCATCACATTCTCTCATGGAGCAGTTGGTGGATTCAAACCACATGTCTTCAGGATTATAGTGCAGCTTCTTATTACTAGGCCACCAGAGCTCCCAATGTGTGTGTGTGTGTGTGTGTGTGTGTGTGTGTGTGTGTGTGTGTGTGTGTGTAGTTTAAAAGTATGAGTTTATGGGAAACTAGAAGTTTTGAAAAATGAAATTGAACATTCTAGGCATTAGTGAGAGATGAACTAGCTTTGACCACTTTCAATTAGACAATCATATGGTATACTATGGGAATGAAAAGCAGAGGAAGAATGATGTTGCATTTAAAATTAAAAGCCAATTTCAAGTTCTGTCTTGAAGTACAATGTTGTGAGAGTTAGGACATTATCCACAAGCATACAAGGAAGACCTGTTAATAAGACCATTATTCAAATATATGCTCCTATAGCTAAAGCCAAAGAGGAGGAAATTGAAGATTTTTACCAAATTTTGCAATCTTAAATTGATCAAATATGCAATCAAGATATATTATTGATAACTGTGACAGGAATACGAAAGTTGGAAATATGAAGAAGGAATAGTAGTTGGAAAGTATGGACTTGGTGACAGAAATGAGGCTGAAAATAAATGATCAAATTTTGTATTTTCAATGATTTATGTATAACAGATACCTTTTTAAAAACAGTGACTTTACAGATGGACTTCACCTAATGGACTTTACACATAAACTTCACCTAATAGGCTAAAGAAATCAGGTTGACTACATCTGTGGAAGAAATAGTTGGAGAAGCTCAAGATCAGCAGTAAAAATCAGACCAGGTGCCAACTGTGGAACAAACCACCTAGTATTTATGTGCAAGTTCAAATTGAAACCAAAGAAAATTAAAATAGGTCCAAAAGAACCCAAAATATAATTTTTAGTCTATAATACCTGAGTTTAAAAATCCTCTCAAGAGTAGGTTTGAACACCAATGATCACAGACCAGTTGAGTTGTGAGATGATATCAAGGATATCATCCATTAAAACTGCAAAAGGTCATTACAAAGACAGAGGAGAATGAAACAAAATCATAATGGATATCAAAAGAGACACCAACAATTGCACTAGAGTGCTGAGAAGTCAAAACAAAGGGAAATGATGCTGAAGTAAAAGGGCTGAACATAGATTTCATAGCACCACTCGTATAAAGTAGGTCTGAGATGAGAGGTTGAAAGGAGAATAGGATAAGAGTGGATAGATAATGACCATTGCATTGAAATGGATGAAAGAAAGAACTATCTAAAAGGAATATATGATTAGGCATTATATATCATTATATATGACATCAGCCCAAAATAAGAAATATATCATTGCAAAGAGGTCTGGCTGGGGGGTGGGGGAAGTGGATAATTGTGGAAGAATTAATGAATTTTTAAAAAGTTAAATTGGGGATAGAGAAGGGATGGAGAAGGGGTAAATGTGTAAATGTGCAACAATGAATGAATGAAAATCTAAGTTAAAATTACAATTAAAAGAAAATTTTAATTTTTTTTTAAAAAGTTAAAAAAAAAAGATGATTTCAAAGGGCAGCTAAAGAAGACAAAAGAAAGTATTACAATGAAACATGTGGAGAGCCGGAATTGGAGAATAAAAAGGGAAGAAGTCATTTGACATTTCTCAATCTGAAATTACTGAAAAACAAATTCAGTCCTTGAGTTGCAATACTTAAGACTGCTATGAATAAAATCATGAATATCCCAGAAAGCATTAAAAGAATATGATGGGAATACACAGAGTCACTGTACCAAAAAGAGAGAATTGGCTGGTGCTTAAATATATAAGGAAGTATCACATGATCAAGAGCCAGTGGTAATGAAAGAAGTTCAACATTGAAGACATTAGCAAAATATAAGGCACCAGGAATTGACTGGATATCAATTGACATGTTTCAAATGACATATGCAGCCTGAGACCTCACCAGTGTGTGACAGGAAATCTGGACAACAGTAATCTGGCCAACCAGATGGAAGAGATTACTAATCCAACATAATATGGAAGTTATCAAGCAATATAATTAATGTTACATGGAAGAAAAAATACTATAGAAGAGTATTTAAAAATGGCTAGAACAATACCTAAATAGAGAACTGTCAGAAGTTCAACTGGGATTTAGAAAAGGTGGTGGAGCCAGGGAAATCATTGCTGATATAAGATGGATCCTGGCCAAAAGTAAGGAATTTTGAACAATGTCTATTTATGCTTTCTTGACTATGCAAATGCATGGTGTCTGAAGTGGGGGAGGAAATGGGCCATAGAGGCAGAGAGACATTAACATCTTTCGGAAAGGATCAGAGGGAATGAGATTAGTACAGCCCTTCACCACTCCAGAGAAGAAAGCAGATAAAGACTCAGTAGCCCCTCTCCATGGTACCTGCAGAACCCCACCAACAGCAAAATGTTCTTTTATCATTGCTGACTCACAGTTATGGCACCAACAATGGGGTTTATTAGGGAAGAAAGTTGGAAAATGGAGGAGGCAATAAATGTCACCCAAAGCAAGTCTAGGCTTTAGCCCAACAGTTCCAAGTGACAATTCCTCAATAAGTCCAGGCTCCGGTTTCAGTTCAGCAGCCAAATCCAAATCATCCAGCAGAGTTTGCCTCTGAGTAATTATAAATCAGTTCTCCTTCAAACATTGGAAAAATCAGCTGAATCTTTAACTATAGCCAGCACGAATGCAAGAAGCCACCATTTATCGTTATCAATCCACAGTCTCTCCACCACCAAGTTGTTGCTGTCACCAGGGTCTTGCCATCACTATCCTTGCTCACATCAAGTTTTTCTCACCTCAAGTCTTGCTGCTGAGTATGAGAAGCACTCTTCCACTTATCCTAGTTCCCCAGCTGTTGGTGATTTGCAAGACCATGTGTCTGCACTTAAGGTAGCTGGAAACCAGAGACAGCTAACTAATGGCTAAAAATTAAAAAGAAAAAAGCTTTCATGCTAACACTACATATGGACTGTGGGGATCCCAACAAATTATAGCTAAAGCTGAGAAGAATGGGAATCCCAGACACTTAATTATGCCTTGTAAAACCTATGAAGATGCTGTTGTGCAAACAGAGCAAGGAAACGTTACATAGTTTACGAATAAGAAATGTGTGTGTCAAGGTTGTATCCTCTCTCCTTATTTATTCAATCTGTATCCTAAGTAAATTACTTGAGAAGCTAGACTCTCTGAAGAAGAATGTCAAGATCATCAAGATCAGAGGAAGACTCATAAATCACCTGCATTATGCAGATGACAAATCCTTGCTTGCTGAAAGTGAGGAGGACTTGAAGCACTTGCTGGAGAAGATCAAATATTCCAGGCTTCAATATGGATTTTATCTCGACATAAAGAAAACAAAAGCCCTCACCACTGGACATATATGAAACATCAGGATAGATAGAGAAAAGAACGAAATAGTCAATAACTTCATCTTACTTGGATCACAAACAACAACCTTGGTACCAGCAGTCAGAAGATCAGGAGATGTGCTGCACTGAGAAAATCTGCAGTCAGGAATCTCTTCAAATTATTGAAGAATAATGATGTTACTTTGAGGTGCATCTGATTCAGGTCATGGTTTGGTGTTTGTTTGTTTGTTTGTTTGTTTGTTTTCAATTGCTATGCCTCTGAGAGCTGGACAGTGAATATGGATGACAGAAGAATAATCGACACCTTTAAACTGTGGTGTTGGAGAAGAGTACTGAATAGTCCATGGACTTCCAAAAGAACAAATACGTCTTGGAAAAAGTGCAGTTAAAGTGTTCCTTTGAGGCAAAGATGATGACACTTCATCTCACAAACTTCAGGCATGCTAGTAGGAGAGACTGTTCCTTGGAGAGGGACATCATGTTTAGAAGGATAGAGAATTGGCAAAAGAGCAGAAGACCCTTAAACAAATGGACTGACAAAGTGACTACAGCAGTGGGCTCAAGTATGTCACAGATTGTGAGGATGGCACTGAATAGCACAGAGTTCAGTTCCGTTGTTCATAGTGTCTCTATGGGTCATACTCAATAGCACCTAACAGCAACAACAACATATATATCACTACATATATCACTATATGTTGTTGTTTTGTACCATCAAGTCGGAACTGACCCATAGCTGAGCCTCCAGTGTGTTTTCAGAGGCAATTAATTGGACAAGAAATGACTGCTCATCCTTTTCCTATAGAGCAGCTGGTGGATTTGAATCACATGCCTTCAGAATTGCAGCACAGCTTCTTGCTACTAGGCCACCAGACCTCCCTGTACTCTACGAACTGTGAGAAATGATAGTTATAGAAAGGCTTCAAGTCTTTGTTCATAGGGTCACTATGAGTCATGCTTGACTTGACAGCAAGCAACAACAGTGCGCGAGTGTGTGTGTGTGTGTGTGTGTGTGTGTGTGTGTGTG
>NW_006399885.1:3155114-3199672 GCF_000299155.1 Elephantulus edwardii | reverse complement strand
GACTCGACGGCACATAACAACAACAACAACAACATATATCACATCCGATTGTAAAATTAATTTTAAGTCCTACACAATAAATTCCCCTATTCCCTTTGGTCTTTTGCATAAGTATACAAGAAACTAAGTCAATAACTGAAAATCTCTGGATCTGGCAGCAGAAGTCCTGGGTCTCAGACATTCACATGGAGAGTCACACACAGTCCAGCAATCCAGAAAGGACTAGAACTCACCACCACCACCATGACCACAGCACACTTTGTGCTTCCTGAGCCCTACTATACGGTTTGTCTGAAAGCTCTTTCGTAGGATAGTTAAGAAAATTAAAGAAGAGGATTATGTGAAGTGCTTCCTTAGCACCTTGAAAGGAGCCTGAAGCATGCTCAGTAAATGTTACTTATTATACTAATTTTACTGCAGGAGTGGAGCATACAACTCAATTCTTAGATTTTTATCTGCTAGATAAATCTAGCTTAAAAAGTGATTCAAGCTGTTACTCTGTTGTTGTTGTTTCTGTTGCATACTTTTGAGTCAAAAACTTACCCATAGCTGTAGATTTTCAGTGGATCCACCAGTGGCAAGAGTTTGCCCATTTTTCTCCCAAAGAACAGCTAATAGATTTGAATCACGTATCTTTGGGTTGATGAGATCAGATCAGTGAAACCATGATCTGAAACACACCTTAGTCCTTAAACTGACATCACATTTCTCAATAATTTGGAGAAGTATTTAATTTCAGACTTTACCCATTCAATATGTCTCCTGATTTCCTGTCTGCTAGTACCAAAGTGTTAATTGTGGATCAAAATAAGATGAAGTTGTTGACAGTTTCAATATCTTCTCCATCAATCATGATGCTGACTATTGGTCCAGTGGTAAGAATCTTTGTTTTCTTGGCATTGAGATGCATCCACATTGAAGGCTGCATTCCTTGATCTTTTGCAACAAGTGCTTCACATGCTCCTCATTTTTAGCAAGAAAGGTTGTGTCATCTACATAGTGCAGGTTATTAATGAGTCTCCCTTCAATCCTGATACCACATTTCCTCTTCTTAGAGTCCAGCTTCTCAGATAATTTGCTTAGAATACAGATTGAATATGTATCGAAAAAGAATACAACCCTGGCACACTCCTTTCTTAATTTTAAAGCGTGCAGTGTTTCTCTGCTCTGTTCATACAACAGCCTAGGTTTCACCTGAACATAATTAAGTACTCTGGGATTCCCATTCTTTTCAACATCAGCCACAACTTGTTTGATGCATGTAGTCAAATGTCTTTGCATAGTCAATAAAGCACAAGTAGACATTCTCCTGATATTCTCTACTTTCAGCCAGAATCCATCTGAAATCAGCAATAATATACCTAGTGCCACTGCCTCTTCTAAATTCTGCTTGAACTTCTGGAAGTTCCTTATCCATGTACTGTTCTAGCCATTTTTTAATGATCTTTGGCAGTATTTTGCCTGTATGTGATATTAATGATAGTGTTTGATAGTTGCCACATTCTGTTGGATCACCTTTCTTGGGAATTGGAACAAATATGGACCTCTTCCAATCTGTTGGACAGCTGTCTTCCAAATTTTCTGGCATAGACTGGTGAGCACATCCTAGGCTGTATCTGTTAATTCGAACAAGTCAATACGGTTTTTCTAAGAACTTACTATGCATCTGAGAGCTGGACAATGAATAGGGATGACAGAAGAATTGACGCCTTTGAGTAGTGGCATTGGAGAAGAGCACTGAACTCCCCACTGAGTACCAAAAGAACAAAGAAACATGAATTAGAGAGGGTGCAGCCAGAGTGCTCTTTGGAGACAAGGATGATGTGAGGCGTTGCCTCACATACTTCAGACATGTTGCTAGGTGGGGCTATTCCTTGGAGAGGGACATCATGCTTTAAAGAGTAGACGGTTGGCCAAGGAGAGAAAGACTCTTGACCAGGTAGATTAACATTGTGTCTGCCACAATGGGCTGTAGTGTGTCAGGAAGTGTGAGGACGTTGCAGGATCGAAAAGGGTTCAGATATGCTATTTCATAGGGTCACTATGAGTTAGTTGTACTTAACACTTAACAACAACCACCTTTGGGCTGGCAGCACAGTTACATGAATCTCATTAATTCAGAGGGATGTATGTACAAATGGATGGATGGATGGATGGATGGATGGATGGATGGATGGAGAAAGAGATGGAAAAAGAAGGGGATGGGGAATGGAAGGAGAAAAGGAAAGAGGAAGGAAGAAGGGAGGGAAAGATGATAGGAGGAAGGGAGGATGGAAAGGAGAAAGGGAGTTAAAATATTAGATAGATGATACGTGGAAAGATACGTGTAAAACAAAAATCTTACTGGTCTGAAGCTAGAAACACATTTTACCAAGTTCTGCATTCTAAAAAGTCTTCATAATAGTCTTTTAAAAATGGATCTCAATCAAGGAAATTGCTAACTCCAGATCAGCTTTTTAAAAAAGCACTGCTATCCATTTGGTTACCAGTCATAACTACACTCCGTGAATGCCCACAGCTAAAATCATGACTAAAGGAGACTGTTCATCCTTCTCCTGAGGATCCAGTGTTGTATTTGAAATTCCAGAGGTAAAGTCTTTGGTATAGTACTGTAACACCACCAAAAATCTCAAATTTCTTCCCTACCGATCATCATACCCAAGAAAACCAAGAGCCTTGTAGACATTCTATGCTTTCAATACACTAGGAAGACTCTCTAAGATTAGTTCACTCCAAGGTGGTAAAGTGACAGATATTTTATTAAGGATTCTGTAAGGGCTGGGTTAGGAAAGCTGGTGGCACAGTAGGTAAAGTATTGGTCTGCTAATTTTAAAGAAAGGTGACATCATCTCTCATGTTTCACAACCTTGGAATCAACGCTAACGTCGGGAGCAGTGGTCTTGCATTATTAACTTTTTTGGTGGGGTTCTTGATTGAGTAACTTGGTATAAATACCAATGGACTACAAGCTTTTTCCTAACTGGTTTCACATTGTAAGCAAGGGTTTTCTAGTAAGTGGTAAAATAATAAAGAATAAAAATTTTTAATAGACTATGGCCTTCCAACGTCTTCCCCAGAAAGTACCAGTATTTGGCATTTTATTCTTCCTGGGCTTTTCCATTGACTTAATCACTAGCATTCCACTCCAGAAAAAAATTCCTTTGAACAGGTGCCCTATTTATGAAGACATTTTATAGCCATCATAAAAAGTCTCAGAAAGTGATTATTCCCCCTCCTCATCGCTCTTCTTTTGCATAAGTGTTGCAGCAGTAAATTAGATTTGAGTTACATGTTGTTGCTGTTGGGCACCTTTAAGCTGGCTCTGATTCAGAGTGATCTCAATAACCCCCGAAGGAATCACTGATCAATCCTGCATCATCATTCTAATCATTGCTGATTTGACCTAGTCTCTTACTGTAGCTAGGTCTTCACAAGTATGAAAAACTAAGTTGTATTCTTTTTTTCCTGCGTGAATATACCATAATTTCTCATTCCACTCCATTCCATTGTGGTTGGACCCTTGGCCTGTTTCCATGTTCTTGTGGTGGTGAATAATGATGCTATGAACATTGGTGTGTAAGTCTCTGTGCTTCAATTCTCATTCTCTCAGGGTATATTCTAAGCAGTGGAATAGCTGGGTCATATGGAATTTCCATGTTCAGCTTTTTGAGGAAGTACCAAATTACCTTCCAGAGTGGTTGTACAATTTTACAATACCACCAACAATGTCTAAGAGTTCCTACCTCTACATATCCTCTCCAGCATCTGTTACTTGCTGCCCTGCTAAACTTTGCCACTGCTACTGGGGTAAGATAGTATCTCATCATGGTTTTGATTTGCATCTTTCTTTAATTTTGAGCATTTTTTTCATGTGTCTATTGGCCATAGCACCACAGCTCACCTGGAGAAGGGTACTGAATGTACCATGGACTGCCAGGAAAACAAACAGATCCATCTTGGAGAGGATAAACCAAGCTACTCCTTGGAGGCAAGGATTCTGGGGCTTCGTCTGACATACTTTGGACATGTTACCAGGAGGGACGGGTCCTTGGAGAGGGACATCATGCTTGGGAGGGTGGAGGGACAGCGCAGGAGGGGAAGACCCTCTATGAAATGGATCGATTCAGTGACTGGGGTAATCGGGATGGGTGTGTCAGAGGCAGTGCGGTTGGCGCAGGATAGAGCAGGGCTTAGGGCTGTTGTGCATAGGGTCGCTATGAGTCGGAAACGACTCGACGGCACATAACAACAACAACAACTATTGGCCATATGAATGTCCTCCTCTGTGAAGTCTTTCTAAGTCTCTTACCCACTTTGTGAGAGCATTATGCTAGGTGAACTAACTCAATTGCAAAAGGTTAAATACTGTATAAGACCATTATTGTGGAATGAGTATGAGGATCCAAGGAGGGGAAGGGGATTAATCATAGTGCCACATAATTTGATGGGTGGAGGGAGTGGAGGGGGAAGGAATGGGGAAAGATCCAGTGTGAATAGCAATGTATACAAACTTTGTAAGTAAACCAGTATAAAATTTAAAAAATAATAATAAAATTAATAAATAAAAGATAAAATCTCTAACTCACCATGAGTTAAAAAGAACTTGATGGTAATGGGTTTGTTTTTTTTTTAATTTTCTTTCTCCAGGATTAACTGAATTTGTAGAGTTTTCAGAGGACTAGTACTAATAAGTAATTCTTGTATTCAAGAAGCTTCTGTGTTTCATTTCACATTCAAAAGTCAATATCGCTGGGTTAAAAAATACTAAGGAGAGAGGAATTAACTAGACATTGCAATTTATTAACAATATTAACCAATGGCAATTAATGCTATAAAATAAAATGTGAATAATTATGTGAAAAACCAAATTTATTTGTAAACTTTCACTTAAATGAAAATCAACTTTAAAAATTAAAACACTGGGTATCCAGTCTTTATAGGTGTTATCTTCAGAGTATAGTTTATTCAGTATCTTAAATGCTGTAGTAATGAGGGAAATCTCAAATCCATTGTCACTGAATGGGCACTGACTCATAGCTGTCCAGTGCATGCTCAGAGGCTGTAACTTACAGGAGAGGAGATTACCCCTCTTTCTCTTGAGGAGCAGCTGGTGAATTTGTACCTTTGGGTTGGCAGCACAACTCCTTATCCATTAGGCCAACAGAGTATCTAATGACAGAAGGTTCATTAATGTAATTTGCTCATTAACAAGTATTTTCTTCACATATTATTTATTTAGAAAACCATAAAAACTTTAGCAGTGCTTTTATATTTAAGTATATGTAGGTGTTATAAGGACCCCTGGTGACATAATAGTTAAGCACTGGGCTCCTAACCGAAAGATCAGCAATTCAAACCACCAACCACAGAGGAAGAAAGATGAGGCAGTGAGCCAGCCTGCTTCTATAAAGATGTATGTCAATGGAAACCGTATAAGAAGTTCTCTGTCCTACAAGGTCACTGAGAGTAAAATTTTACTTGATTGAACTGAGTTTGGGATTATGTATTATAGTGGGGAACATGAGAAATTTCAGGAGTTCTACATGAAAATGATAGGAAGAGGGCAACAGAAGAATCCTCTTGATAGGAAAGCAGATTTTGTAAAACTATTTCTTCCCCTTATCTGCCTATATTAGCCCATACAAAGAAACTGCAGCTAAAAGGTTATATCATACAAAAGACCAGAAGCTTGTAGGAGCCATGACTAAATTTAGCAAAGCCAATAATGATCTATCTGCCTCTAGGAAAAAGCCATGTTCTGCCCAAAGCATTAACAAAGAACCCCTTTCACTCACGAGTCCAAATCTCAGCTACTTCTTTCATCTGCATTTAGTAAAGTACCTATCAGTCTACTCGACAAAACAGAAAGCTTTCTTCCTGGAAGAAAAGTTAGATAAAGCCATTGCCCAAGACCAAAAGAAGTGCAGTCATAATGTTCCTTTCAAGAAAAGATGATGAGACTTTACCTCTTCCTCCTTGAGCAGGTTATCAGAAGGGACCAGTCCTTGGAAAAGAACATCAAGCTTGGTAAGAAGAGTGTCAGCGAAAGAAAGGAAGCCTTTCAATGAGATTGACAGGCACAATGGCTGCAGCAATGGACATAAACATGGTGAAGACTGTGAGGATGTCTGAAGATTGGGCCGTGACTTGCTCTGTTGTACATTGGGCGACTAATGGCTCAATGGCACCTAACAGCAGCAGTATCCTCTAAAGTATTCAAGGAGGTTAATTAATTATTTGAAGAAGGAAAAAGAGGAGGTAGATGGGACTGGATTGGAGTCTTCTGAGGTCTCTTGGCTAAGAATCCCCCAGACAACGGAGGCCCTTTCCCACCTCCACTCCCTCCCTCCCATGTTCTCCTCCCCAGGAAGCCTACCACGAAGAGGAGCCTGCATCTTGTCTAGAGAAAGCTGAAAGCAGCCATCCCACACACAAATGATCCGCAATAAATATTAGAAAGGAGAGGGTGAGAAGTGACACCTTGGCTTAGCCTCGCCTGGAAGAGAAACCAAGGAAGCCTGTTTGGAATGAAGCAAAGACCAGCTGGGAAGCAGGGTTCCGGACGAGGGCCTGACCCTGAGTTCAGAGATAGACACTCAGGGCAAAGTATGTGTTGT
Source organism: Elephantulus edwardii (assembly GCF_000299155.1). Classification (NCBI taxonomy): domain Eukaryota; kingdom Metazoa; phylum Chordata; class Mammalia; order Macroscelidea; family Macroscelididae; genus Elephantulus; species Elephantulus edwardii. The sequence goes on along the minus strand of NW_006399885.1, from coordinate 3,193,055 downwards.
GTTTTGTAACCTTAATTTTATGGCTGTCTGCTGGTGGGCTGTTTCGCCTGGTTCTGGTCTATTTCAACATCCATTTATGCTCCAAAGCTAGCTCTTTAATAAACACATTTTTTACTCTACCTTGCCAAGCAGGAGTCCACAACCCTGGCCATGCCCCAGTATTAGTAGGGGGTCTCTTCTATCAGACTTAGGGAGTGAAGGAGTTGACCAGTAGTCCTTTCCCTTCTACCTCTCCAGGGTACCCTACACTTCTCAGCAACCTTCGATTCCTGGAGCAGACCTCGACCTCCAGCAGAACCTCAAGAACCTTGGCCCAGTCTGACCACTGGACGCCCTGAGAATGACCTAGCGCTGAAAGAATCCACCTTGTCTTTCAAAACCGAAAATGAAATGAACTAATACTGCTGGCAGAATATCTTATCCGATATTACTTTTCCATCTTTGACTGTGTAAACTAGAACAAAATGTTTATAGTGAACAAAACAGCACACAGCCAGAAAACAAAGTTAGAGAAGACCAACCTCTCAGGTGACCAATGTCACCAACAAAGCCTTGCTAGTGACTGCGGCAGTGACCGGAGGCATTTTGAATAAAGAGAAGAACATGAGTGAACTTAGGCTTCAGATGGCTGTGGATCTTGGGTCTAAAACTTCCTGACAACCTAACCAAGGGAAATTTGTGGAACTTTAATGTCAGGACAATGATGTCTACATAACTGGACATATTACTCTACCAATTTAAAGTGGCCTGGACTTCATGGTCTAGAAAGCTGTCTGTGAACTTGTCTCAGGCATAAATATGAGTTCTGGCTTCCACATCTTGGATGAATAAGTAGATTAATACATGGCAATTGTCCTGAGTTTTCCCTTTGTGAAATAATTTTTATGGAAACCAGTGCTGTGGATAACAGTTTGTTCTATATACCAGTTGCTACTCAGTTGACCCCAGCTCATGCTGACCCCATGTGTGTAGGCAGAAATTACTCCGTATGGTTTCAATGGTTGGTTGTTCAGAAGTCAATCGCCACTCCTTTTCCCTGAGGGGCTTCTGATAGATTTAGACTTTTATCTCTTCCATCAGCAGCTGAGCACTTAATTAGTTGAGCCACCTAGGGACATTTACCTGTGATCTTTTGGTCCTGAGCACAAGAACAAATTAGTGCAGTGAGAGGAAGGGAGGGGCTGGGCAATGAAATTGTGGACAAGTAGAATTTTGCCCACAATGCATTGAGGCACTTGTTTGGCAAGACCAATTCCTAATTAGACTGCACTGAAGTACCTAGGGGTTTTCTGGATGTGATGATCACGGGGAGAGCCAACACTGGGCAGCCTACAAGTTTAACAAGAGGTCAAAGAAACCTTGACAGAAACAACTAGACATGAAAGTCAGAAACAACCAGAAGGAAGGAAGGTATAAGAATACAGCTCAAGGAATCAAGGTCACCTCACCACCTATCCACTGGCCTTGACATCTCTGGGTCACTTTTCTAGTTTATATGACGACACCTCTATTTTCATGAGAAAATGGTTTGAGGAAGTAGTTCCACATGATAATGAGAAGTCATAGGTGGCAATTCCCCTTCACTGGCTGAACTAATGAAGCACACCATTTGTCGACCCAAAGGCATGTCTCAAATCCAGCAGAGCGGCTGGGCAATATCCTCCCATGCAATTTACTGCCTCTGAAAGCCCACTGGTGGGTCAGCTATGGGTTCATTCTAACTCAATGGCACACAACAACAGCCAATTTCTCTTACTTTTTTTTTTCTTTATTTGAAGATGAAAACAAAGTAACAATAGAGTTTAAGGAGAGATTGTTAAGGACCCCAGCAGTCATGCTTGCTAATCAGCCTCTGAAAGGTCACAGCTATTGGAAACGCTATGGCGCTGTTCTACTGTGTTTAAGTAGAATTGCCATGAATCATTGCCCACTTGAAAGCAGCTGGTATGGTTTGAGTTTTGAGTCCCAATATCACTGAATTTTTTCTTTTTCTTGCCCACCACATTTCAGGCAAGCATGGGTCCTCTGGTAACTTAACCAAGAAATTAGATGGCTTTAGACTGAAGGGTTTTAAGGAACCCAGGAGATATGTCTTAAAAATCCACTGTCTTCTCCAGAAAGGTAAGAGAGCCAGCTACAGATCTGGGAAATTATTGTTGCCAAACCACCCAAATACTGAAATAATTAGCAAACGGCATCGCTCCCAGAATGTCCCAGAAATTGCAGGCATGGGGTTCCTTGGCAAGACTTGGCAAGTACAAAGCCCAACCAAAAAGGTTAAGATGCTAATCTTTCCCTTGAGGCATCCACGCTGTATTGATTTTATTTCAATGTTCAAAAATACCTACTCTGCAAAGTTTTGAGCATGTTATTTACACTCTTTATAACACAGAAAAAGTCCTTGGCCTTCATTTTACAAACTGGCTTAATGGTTAATATAAATGAAGGAATAATGAAAAGACAGACTTTGTGATTATCACTGTGCAGAAAGTGACTGTAAAACGTGCAACATGTAAAGCTTTTCAACCTCTCTAAGGCAGCTTTGAACTATGTAGGATAGAATACCTGGGATTGTATCACAGTCATGAATTCTACCACTGGAAATGAGACACAGTTAACATCTGAGGATTGACTTTGAGTTTTCCCTTTGAGGGCGGAATGGAAAGGCCGCTGTACAAAGCTTAATATTACTAACATTTGCAGGAATGGCATCCACTTCCTAAATAACCTGCCTCTGGAAACTATGAACTTTGATAAATGTCCATAGTTGTAGAGGGGCTTCAGGTCTTTTGTTCATAGGGTCACTATGAGTGTTGCTGTGACTCAAAGGCAATCATCAACAACAACAACAAATAAAACAAGATGAAAGTGTTCGTGTTGGAGACAAAATTTTGATGGGAAACATTGAGGTCATTGTCCATGTTGTCACACACAACACGTTTCAATGAACAGCTATTGAAACATGTCGTGTCCCAAAAGCTTTGAACAGTGAGGGTAAGTATGTGTCCTTCAAGACTCGTAGCTTGAAAGAGGGTGCAGAGATTGATAATGGTGACACAGGTCATTTTTACCCCTCTGGATGCTCAGTGATGAGGCAGTATATGGTCATTCCATTAGTTGCTATTAGGTGCCACTGATTCAACTCAACTCATAGCAACCCTACGTACAAAGGAATGAACTGCTAGATACTGTGCCATCCTCACAAACTCTCCTATGCTTGAGCCCATTGTTGAAGTCACTGCATCAATCCACCTTGTTGAGGGTCTTCCTTTCTTACTATGTGGACCATAATACATTATCAATAACAATGAGAACGGGAATTCCAGAGCAACACTTACTTATGCTCATGTAGAACTTGTACATGGACCAAGATACAGTCATTCAGACAGAACAAAGGAATAATTTGTGGTTTAAAAACAGAAAAGGTGTATGTCAGGGTTGTCCTTTGTCATCAAATCATTCTGTCAGTAGACCTATCAATTTCAAAGAGCCAAATAAAATTTTAAAATAATTCAGCATGTAATTATTGATTGTTATGAGATATGTGTGATATCTCCTTTATTCCTCATCTGGCAGATTAAGAATATACTGTCCTGAATCAGCTTTACAGACTTGAGTACCTAATGGACTTTCCAATAGACAGAAAAGTCAGCATCTGAGACACCACACTCACTGGTAACCTAAAAATGGGTCCAGATCCTAGATTTGAGATAATATTATCTCTTAATCTCTGCTGCTATCTTGGGATGTCGGAGATCTATAATCTCATATACATCATACACATCAGTGTTCAACCAGAATAAGAAACTGTCAAAATCTCTACCAGGAAGGATGAAAATATTCAAAAGTTGTTACTTGCTGTTCCTTTGGCTCATGTCAACCTCATACAACAAAATGAAATGTTGCTTGTCTGGAGCCATCTTTCTGATCATTGTTAAATTTTAGTTTCTTGCTGCAGTTTTTGTATTAATCCCTTTTATCAATGTTGCTATCATTGTTGTTATGTACTGTCCAGTCAACTGCAACTCATAGTGATCCTGTACATGATAGCTCTGAACCCTGTCGTATCCTGACCAGTCTGTCTCTGACACACCTACCTTCATACCCCAGTTACTGCGTCAATCCATCTCATCCAGGGTCTTCCTCTCCTACGTTGTCCCTCCACCCTTCCAAGAATGATGTTCTTCTTCAAGGACTTGTCCTTCCTGACAACATGCCCAAAGTATGTGAGACAGAGCTTTGTCTCCAAGGAGCAACTTGGTTTCACCCTCTCCAGCACAAATCTGTTTGTTCTCTTGGCAATCCATGTTCAGTACCCTTCTCCAGCACCACAACTCAAAGGCATCAGTTCTTCTGTCATCCTTAGTCACTATCCAGCTCTCTGATGCATACGAAGTAATTGTGAAAACCATGACCCGAATCAGGCACACCTTAGTCTCTAGACTGACATCTTTGTTCATTAGCATTTTGGATAAGTACCTGTCAGAAGACTTTCCTAATTCAATTGGCCTTTTTATTTCCTGACTGTTGGTATTGATTGTAGTGCCAACCTCAATCTCTTCTCCATCTATCATGATGCTGCCAATTGGCCCAGTAGTGAGAATCTTTGTCTTCTTGATGTTGAACTTCAGCCCATATCGAAGACTATAGTCCTTGACCTTCTGCAGCAAATGCTCTGAATGCTCATCTTCAGTGGTTTCCCTCATTCCCACTGGCCCTCTACCCTTTCCTAGAGATTGGTCTCTCTTGGTTATGACCAAAAAAAGCAAACTGAAGTTTCAGACAGTATTCTTTTCTGCACAGAGTCTTCAGAAATACACAGCTAGGCTTCTCATCATAGTCTCTCTTTGTCCAGAAGCTCCACCAAAACCTGGCCACCATGAGTAACCATGCTGGTATTTAAAATATCTGTGGTATAGTGCCCAACATCACTTCCACGTGCAAGTCACTCATTTAAACATCCATTTATACATTCATTCAGCAAACATTGCTATATATGCCTTGCTCAGAAAAGCACATGGCTTAACGGTAAAGTTGACACAGACCCTGTCTTTAAAGAGTTGACATGGAATGTTGACAGTTAAATACAAGGAATGAGATGTTGAATGCCTAGAATTAGGAGTAATTAAGGACCAATGAGCCCTTATGGTTCAGTGGTTAAACACTCAGCTGCTAACCCAAAGGTCACCAGTTCCAGCCCATCAGAGAAGGATGTAATGGTCTGTTGCCATAAAGATTATAGCTTTGAAACTCTTTGGGACAGTGCTTCCCCATCATGCAGGGTCATTATAAGTCCAAATCAAGTCTGTAACAGTTGGTTTGATATTAGTATAGAATTGCAGGGAAAGATTCCATCTGCCAGGTGTTGTGCTGACATTTCACACTAACACACTGTCTCTCCTCTCCTCTTCTTTCCTCTCCTCTCCTCTCCTTTCCTCTCTCCTCTCTCTCTCTTCTCTCTCTCATCTAATCCTCGTATCTCATATTCGGGGCAATGTCTCATTTTACAGTTAAAGAAACCTGCACAGCTATGTGACCAGCGAAGCCAGGTCTGAGGCCAGAGCTCCACCTAGTTATTAGCTCCATTATCCCAGCCACGGAGGCCTTGTCTTCTGAACCAGCTCCTATCGCTGCCTCTTCCCCCAAGTCTGATCCACTCTACACCTGTATAGCTAACTAAATACTTGGATGAAATCTATTCACTTCAGGCATAAAGTCAACTTAATTGTTCCATTTAAACTTATTGAGTTTAAAGTTGTTCCAGTGAGAGTTATCAACAAACAGACCAAATAAACATGTTACCTTCTAGCTGAAGTCAACGATTTTCAAGAAATTAAATCTCTTCTTCCCAGCCACTTCACCATTCACTAAAAATTGACAAAAAAGGAAATTGATCTAAGATGAACTCTGTTACTGTCTGGTAAGTTATTCATTAGGTTTCTATGCTGTGACCTTCAGGGGGAAAGTCAATTTGGGAGGCAAATGACATATTAAATTGAAGAATTTAACATGTGTGTGTGTGTCTCCTAGTGATAAAAAGATGTGCTGCAATTCCAAAGATATGGTTTGAATCCACCAGCTGTTCTGCTGAAGGATGGGTAATCTTCTCCCATGTGATATACGGCCTCTGAAAACCCCCTGGAGGATCAGCTATGAGTTGATTCTCTCTAATTTGGTGGTACACAATAACTACTATATATATGTTTATATAAACCAAATACAATATCAAAGAAATAGATGGGTCTAAAGTACTGTGAAGGCATAGAGGATTCTGTAATATGTTGGAAAGGAAAAGTTCTCTGTAACAAGTTACAAATATTAAAATCTAGAACATATTCTTCTAAAACAATGAAAGCTATCAGAGTGTTCAAAACAAGCACGTAAAGAATGGTAAAATCTAATCCTACTCCTGAGGCTATGGTCCTTAGTGACGCGTCAAACTACAACTCGAACTCATCCCCATGACTCAACTTTCAGCTAAACAATACACAACCATATAAGTTCAAAAGAGTAACATTTGTCCAAAAGGCAATGAGTAGGAGAGATGGATTAGTGGAAAAGAGAATGACAAGGAGGAAGTAGGCAGAGTGGAATTTCTGAGTATTGTAATTGATGTCAGGAACAAAGTGTGTACAAATGGTTTAATGAGAAACCAGTTAGTCTTGTACACTTTTCTCAAATCACAATGTGGGTGAGGAAACAAAACCAATTGCATAATGGTCAAAATTTGACTAAAACAAGAGAAGAATTACTTGGTTGTAAGATAACAGGGAGTCAGTACATAGTTGAACTGGTAATCTATGTTGTTGTTAAGTGCCATCAAGTCATAGATGACTCATAGCTACCATACGAACAAAAGACCTGAGGCAAGCCATTTCCGAAGTGGATGCCGCTCTTGCTTCCAAGCTTGTTTTAATCTGTAGGCAGTAAATGAAATCCACCAGCATTCCTGAGAAAAGAAGATGGGCTATTCTACTCTCCTGGGGTTTACAGCCTCAGAAAACCCACTGGTGAGTCAGTCAGCTGTGAAAAAGTTCTAACTCAAAGGCAATGAGTTTGAATTGGAGGCAATAACACAGATAACAGAATTTGTGGATAAACACATACTAACAATGTAAAAAAACCAAGGTTCTTTTTTTCTCTCAAGAGTCTAAAGCTTACATTGTCAAAATACTGAACGAAAAATTCTCTGGTATTAGACTAATATTCCAACAAAACCAAAGTTATTTGGAAAACGTGGGGAGATTTGGCTCTGTTTTGCTTTTCCCGTCCAAAAGCAAGATTTGGGGAATGTTTATATTTCGTGTTGTTTTGTTATTTTCTTTTAAATTTTATTTTTATACCTGCAAAATAAAGGACTAAATAACAAGTGTGACGTCTCGGTTAGCCCAGAGGCCAGAAAACTTGCACTGGAAATACTAAAATTAGCACCTATTATTATAGCCCAAAATAGTTCAATAATTGCATCAAGCCAATCCTTTATTTGGTGCAGGCAGCCAGGTCTTCTATGTGCCCCCATACACTCAAGCTTTCTATACAGACGTTCTCTTTTTTTGTAAAAAAGAAATCTACTTAAATATTTTGGCCTTAAGGGTTTTCTCTGAGCAATTGCCCAATGGTTCAAAACAGGAAATAATGTCCTTCTTTTAATTTAATCCTTGCTGTGTAAATACTTTCATAAAAACTTCCTTTTAGTGACTAGCAGCCACAAGATTGATTTGCACCACAGGAGAAATATCCTCACAGAACAGGTGTATAGTCTCAAAGGCACAGTGCTGGAGACTAGGAATAATTATTATCTGGTTTTGTGTCTCACTAGAACATTAGTTTATGCTTGCTGACTGAGAGATTGTTTTGTTATATAATAGCTTGGCAAAACTGTTGTTGTGCATAGGAATTTACATGTCCATCTTTCAATATAGTACAAGGTGGGAGTTCTCTTCATGTTGTCCTGCTTGGTGATTTGGTTGCCAGTTTGACCTTCCTACTGACCTGAGCTCTACAGTTCTGGGTTCGAGACTGTCACTGTCATGCTTTTAGAAGCTGTTCAGGGTGTCTCCTCTCACCGGCAGTGAGCTCCTAGAGCCTGGCAAACTTGTTCACTGTGCTCTTTCAATGTTTACACCATGCCTGACATCTCTCAGACACCTGTAAACAATTATGAGTGAAGAAATGTCTTGCTATAACACTGGTGGTGTATAAGTAAGACAGTAGGACAGAGAAGAGTTTAACAGATGTGGCAACAAATTGTTACTGTTGTTGTTTTTGGGTGACATCAAGTACAACTCATGGTGACTCTATGAAAATCAGATCTGAACCCTGTCCTATCTTGTGCCATCCCCATACTTCCTAGAGCCCATTGCAGTCACTGTGTCAGTTTGTCTGGTTGAGACTCTTTCTACCTTTTGCCAACCCTCCACCTTTCCAAGCATGATGTCCCTCTCCAAGAAATAGTTCCTTCTAGCAACATAGCCAAAGTATGTGAGACAAAGCTTCATCATCTTTGCCTCCAAGGAGCACTCTGGCTGCACCTTCACTATGACATATTTGTTTGTTCTTTTGGCAGTCCATCAGATATTCAGTATTCTTCTCTAATACCACAGCTCAAAGGCATCAATTCTTCTGTCATGCAGCTCTGTGATCTTAGCAAGTGATCAGACATCATTCCTCCTCAATAATTTGGAGAGGTTCCTGACTGCAGACTTTCCCAGTGTAATGTGTCTCCTGATTTCCTGACTGCTGGTACCAAGGGTATTAATTCCCAAGAAAGAGGATCTAGCAAAATGTGGACTCTATCTAACAATATCATTAATACCACATGCAAGCAAAATATTATTGAAGATCAGGCAAAAACAGTGCATAGAGAGGGAATGGCAGAAATTCATTGATAGAAGCAGGAATTAGAAAAGTCCGTGGCACCAGGGCCATTGCTGATGTCAGATGGATCCTGGATGAACATAAAGAATACCAGAAAGAATGTCTATTTATGCTTTATAGATTATGAAAAGGCATTTGACTGTGTGGATCATAAGTTATGACTAATATTGTGGAAAAAGACAGCCTCTAAAAAAAGCTCAAGGCAAAAAATAAAAAATAAAAAAATAGCTCAAGGCAGAAATATTTCCTTCACTGTAGGCTGCTGATTTCTTCAGTAGGGAGTAGAGTGGGTGCCAACCATTGTTCATGCTATTTGCAATTGTAGTTCTTGTGTCTGTTTGTTCACTGGAGGTATATGTTTAAGTAGAGAAAATGAGACTACTTGAAGCACTTCTAGATGAAGCTCAAAGACTAAAGCCTTTAATATCATGATAAGTGAAGAAAATATTGAAATTGTCAAAAGATTTCATTTTCCATAATCAACAGTTGGGCATGCAATAAACAAGGAATTAAAAGGCAATGTGTTGAACAACTCTACTATCAAGGACCTCTGTAAAGTGCAAAACATCCAAGGTACCTCTTTGCAGATCAAAGTGAACCTAGCTCAAGCCCTGATCTTTTTAATTGTTTTATATGCATGTGAAAGTTGGATAATGCACAAGGACAATCGAAGGAGAATTGATTGACGCCTTTGAATTGAGGAGTGGGCAAGGTGTTTTGAATATTGCATGAGATGCCAAAAGAACAAGCAAATTTGTCTTGAAAAAGAGCAACCAGAGATGGTAAGACTTTACTTCACCTTCTTTACGCTGGTTATCAGGAAGGGCCCATCTCTCGGAAAGGACTTCATGCTTGAAAAAAATAGAGGAACGGGGGGCTAGAGGGGAGGGAAGAAGAAATTACTGAACAAAATGGATTAACACAGTGAATGAGCTTAAGCACAGCAGAGGCTGCGAGGAGGTCCAGCAACGGGCAGGGTTTCATTCTCTTTTACATAAGGCTGCTGTGAATTGGAGATGACTCAATGATATCTATTGATAATGTACGGTTCTTTGAGTGTAGCTGATTATGCCGTCAACTATGAAATCTTGAATAAAATGTAAATAATCCATTTAGGAGGAGACCTGTTAGAGAGATGGGAGGAAAGTTACAGAAGAAGGTTAAAATCAAAACCCAAAGGTAATTGTGCAGCAATGAATGAATTTTTTTTTTTTTTTAAGTTAACTGGGAAGGGAGGGAGGGGGTAAAATGTACAACAATGAAAGAATGAAAATCTAACTTCTCTGTAAACATTCATTAAAATCATAACTAAAGGGCCGCCGATAAAAGGGTGGAAGGCTGCGGGGCAGCTCCTCAGAGCCGAGAAATGGGAGTTGAGCTGTCTTCTAACTGGACACCTGGCCACCTCTCTTCTCTCCTCGCTCTCACCGCCAGCTTTCCCTCCAGCTTGCTCTCCGCCCAGAACACCTTCCGCCATGTCCACCTCAGCAAGTTCCCAATTGAACAAAGGCATCAAGCAGCTGTATATGGCCCTGCCTCAGGGTGAGAAAGTCCAGGCCATGTATATCTGGATCGATGGCACAGGAGAGGGACTGCGCAGCAAGACCCGAACCCTAGATTCTGAGCTCAAGAGTATAGAAGAGTTGCCTGAGTGGAATTTTGATGGCTCCAGTTCTTTCCAGTCTGAAGGCTCTAACAGTGACATGTATCTCCTCCCTGCTGCCATGTTTCGGGATCCTTTCCGCAAGGACCCCAACAAGCTGGTGTTCTGTGAAGTCTTTAAGTACAACCGAAAGCCTGCAGAGACCAATTTAAGGCACACCTGTAAACGAATAATGGACATGGTGAGCAACCAACACCCCTGGTTTGGAATGGAGCAGGAATACACCTTCATGGGGACAGATGGCCACCCCTTTGGTTGGCCTTCCAATGGTTTCCCTGGACCCCAAGGTCCCTATTATTGCGGCGTGGGAGCAGATAAAGCTTACGGCAGGGACATTGTGGAGGCTCACTACCGGGCATGCTTATATGCCGGCATCAAGATTGGGGGGACAAATGCAGAAGTCATGCCTGCCCAGTGGGAGTTCCAGATAGGCCCCTGTGAAGGAATTGACATGGGAGATCATCTCTGGGTGGCCCGTTTCATCCTGCACCGTGTGTGTGAAGACTTTGGCGTTATAGCGACCTTTGACCCCAAGCCCATCCCTGGGAACTGGAATGGTGCTGGATGTCACACCAACTTTAGCACCAAGGCCATGCGAGAAGAGAACGGTCTGAAGCACATTGAGGAGTCCATCGAGAGACTAAGCAAGCAGCACCAGTACCACATCCGCGCCTACGATCCCAAAGAAGGCCTGGACAACGCCCGGCGCCTGACTGGATTCCACGAAACCTCCAACATCAACAACTTTTCTTGCCGGTGTGGCCAACCGTGGCGCCAGCATCCGCATTCCTCGGACTGTTGGCCAGGAGAAGAAGGGTTACTTTGAAGACCGCCACCCCTCTGCCAACTGTGATCCCTACTTGGTGACAGAAGCCCTCATCCGCACATGTCTTCTCCACGAAACTGGCAACGAGCCCTTCCAGTATAAAAACTAAGTGGACTAGACCTCAAGTCATCAAAAGCCCCCTCTTTTTCATCCCACGCCCTCTTCTCCTTTCTCCTACTTGTTTCTACTAGCTGTAATTCAGAGGGCAAAATATCGAGGTCTTTTTTATTCCTCAGGCCCAATTAATAACTCTTGCTTTTGGGGGGCCAGGTAGAGGGGTCAAGTTCTTAATCTCTTCACGGCCATCCCGCCCCTTTTCCCTGTCACTGAAGCTTTCTTGAAGACTGAGGAATAGTGCATTAGTGGGGAGGGGGTAGGGAAACATAACCACTGCTTCCATTTAATCAGGTGTGTTTGTCCAGTAGGTATAGCTATCCAGACAGAGCATTTATGTTTGTGAAGGAAAGAAAGGAGGGATCTATTGAGGTAGCTGAAGTGGGAGGGCCTGACTTAATCCTGTGGTAAAGTTAGGATTTCCTTGTTTAGGTGGGAGACTCCATGGAAATTGAGAAGGAAGGTAGGGATATGACTGGACATATCCCTGCCTTAAGAAAAGATTCATACTACTTGGCCCTCAATGTTATAACACAAAGCAGAATAGTATTTTTATATTTAAATGTAAAAACAAAAAAATTTTATATATGGGTGTGTGAATATGTGTGTTTTCCTAAAAAGAATAGGAGTCACCAGGAGAGAATTGATTTGAGTAGTCTGGTTAGAAGTCAGCCTCTCCTTTTGAGAAGGGTGAAGCACTGCTTGAGAAGTGGGCTATTATGTTCCACTACTACATGCAGGTTTCTGCCCAGCCAGTGTGTGAAAGCAGGAGGCTTTGGGTCATCAAGTTGATAAGATACATGTACTTTTACACACACTCACATACACAAGAGTTTAGAAATAGGAGTTGGCTAGTCAGCTTAAGCATGTTACCGACAAGGGGGTATTGGGTTATTTTTCTGGTGGGAGTAGCATGTCACTAAAGCAGGCCTTTTGATATATTAAAAAATTTTTTTTTAAAAAAGCAAAACAATTTTAGATGTTAATCATTTGTAGGGTTTCTAAGTCTGTTCTACAGGTTCACTTGTTTGCTTCAGCTGTCTTCCTCCATCATCTCTGGTGTTTTCGGAGATGGGGTCAGAACAGAAGTCAAATACTTGTCTTTTATGTTCTAGAGTCTTCTCAGTATGAAATATTCCTTTCCTTTGTTAAGATTTCCAAAGTTCTTTTATAATTAAAATAAACCCCACACCCTAAAAAAAAATCATAACTAAAATAAAATTTTATTTAAAACAACAACAACAACAAAAAAAAACCCAAAAAAACAAAAACACAAAACCCAATGGTCCAAAGAAGACCAGATAACATTATTATATTATTATATTCCTTAGGACAGAATGTCCTGGATGGGTTTACTATTTTAATTTAGCATACTACACTTTATGAACTATCATTTCACCATTCTTCACAAGTTATGGAAAATCAGCTTGAAACAAAGAACAGTAGTAAGTATATAAACTGAGTTACTTTTTTGGTAGGAATTGACTTTCCCATAAAAAACATGGGGGGAAAATTAAACAGAAAAAAAAATAAATAAATACACCCTCTATGGAAACACTGTAGAGGATTAGTGCAACTGACGAAGATTGACACAATAACTAATACAACGGGCTTGAGTATGACATAGATCATGAGGATAACAAGGTTCAGATATGGGGTTCATAGCGTCATGATGAGTCATAGTTGACTCCACAACACCTAACATAACAACAACAACAACATGGAAAAACAATGCAGACAAAAGTGGAAAACTAACATTCAAAACAAAAATACCTCCATGTCTTCCAATCCAAGATGATCCTCCTAGAGAGTTGTTTAAGAAAACACAATATCCAAATTTTAGCTAAGGAGAGAAAAATCTCTCATCAAAAAGAGCAGTTTCCCTCGTCAAACCAGTTCAGAGTTTGGAACACAAATTCATACATATGAGTTGATTCATGTGCCAGTTTCTTCCCTGATGAATGCCGTAACTTCGGTGCAAAAAAAAAAAAGAAGAAGAAGAAATTCATAGCACTGGTTATTTTTGTTAGGCAAACACTCTGAAAAGGATTCTGGCTGTTTTTCCTATTGAATCAAAGTATGTTTTCCATCTTGGCATAACTTTTTAACTGAATTAACTTTTTTCTCCTCAAATCTTACTAAGCTACTGAAATCTATTTTTTAATAACATGAGAAAATTTTTTTAAAAAATCGAAAGCAAACATCTGAAGATGTTGACTTTGCTATGTAGCATGTAATTCCATAAGTGAGTTAAATTGTACGATACTGATTTACATACTTAAATGCATTCTAATACTTTCCATGGTATTTGGGAGGATACGTTCCCATTAGCCTCACATGATTATTAAATTTAGAGACTTGGAAACCTTGATCTTGCTGTGCATGGTGAAACTCTTACTTACTTTCATGTTCTGAAATAAGATTATTACTCACGTACAGGCAAGGTATTCACTTATGGTCACCATTTATAACAATTTTATAACAAACTTTCACCATAGTTTCAGAAAATAAGACTTGACACATAGTGGATCCGTATTTTGTGCAGATAGCTGTATTAATGGTTCATTAAAACATAGTTGTTAAAACTAGATTTTGAAGGTAATATTTTTCCAGATTCTCTGCCTTTTCATTCACTTAGTGCTATCATCTTTTTTCACAATAAAATATTGATTAAAAAAATAAACAAAGCAACTCCAAAAGAGTGAAAAGACACAAAAATTGTAATCCATAAAACGTGTGTGTGCAGACGGTGAGGGTAGGTATCAACCACACAAAGGAATTAACAGAACCTCTGTCTGCTATCCTACAGTAGTAGAAAGAGAAACCTGGGCAAAAGACATAGTTGGTCCAAATTTGCCTGACCCTCCTTTGAAGACTTAGTAACATTCGTATACAGTTCTATATTTCAATATTCTTGCATGTGCACTTCATAAATATTAGCATTATTCCCTACCTCATCAACATTTTTAGGTAGAAAAATGTGATTTAAATGTGAAAATGAGTGTATGGCAGGAACTTGGCTAGGTACTGCATCTGCCTAGCAACTCACGGCGATGATGTAAATGGAGCAACCACCCAACACATGGTACCTGCTCAGCCAAGCTTGAATCTAAGTGCCCTCTGCCTCTGTCATGGTCCTTGGACACCCCGAAGATGACCCCACAGTGGCACCAAGGTCCAACTCTTCATGGCCTGTGCGTGTCAGAGTAATAAATACAGCTGTGTTCCAACGGGTTTTTCAAGAGCTAATTTTTCCAAATTCAAATGCCAGGCCTTTTATCTAAGCCAACTCTGGGTGGATTCAAACCACTAAGCTTTTAGTTAGCAGCCAAACACATGAACTGTTGACACCACCTGGGAACTCTGAACATACATGGAAGAAAAGCATTGGCATCAGCAGCATATCAATACAATCCTTTTGAAAAAAAAACTTGACATTTGTTTTTGCTTTAAGTATTTATAGAATGAAATCAGAATTTTGAATGTTGTTGCTTTTTAATTCAGTACTGTTTTTATTTTAATTCACGCAAACCTGCAGATGGGAACATGTAGAAACCTAGAGACTGGCCATGGTCTGTTCCCTATTTTCTTAAGGACATAAGAAGCTCTGATACAAGTGTCTTTCTTTCATCCTCAGCATTAGGAACCCACCCATCTTTATACACAGTTGCTGGGAAAAATCAAACCAAACTGTCACAGCCATGTATTCAATTCCAACTCACAGAAATCCTCTATCAGATTTTCAAGACTAAATCTTTGCAAAAGAAGGCAAGTCAACTCCTTCAGAGCAGCTGATGGATTTGAACCAATGATGTTTTTGTTAGCAATCCAATACATTCCATACCACCAGAGCCCCTTGAAATATATGCTGTGATAGGTATTAAACGCACATAATACTATTCCAAAGACATTGGTGGCAATTTCCATTCATCTTTGTTGACAATCACACCTGCACATTTTACTTAAAAAAGAAAATTAGGACTAGGATTACAAAACACATTCATTTACTTTAGTGATACTTGATAGCTCATAAGTAAGCAAATCTTGCTGAAAATTGTTCAAAAAAAGCTGAACCAGCATATTGTCAGAGAACGCCCAGAAATTGAAGCTGGATTCAGAAGATGCTTTGGCACAAAGTATATCATTGCTGGTGTAGTGAATATTGCCTGAAAACAGAAAACACCAGAAAGATTTTTTTTAATTTGTGTTTTCTTGATTATGCAAAGATGTTTGACTATTTGGATCATAACAAATTAGGGCTAACATTGATAAGAATGAGAATTCCAGAACACTTAATTGTGCTTTTGGAAAATCTATACGTAAACTAAGAAGAAGTAGTCTGAACAGAGCAAAGGAGCACTAAAGTAGGAAAGTTATGTGTCAGGGTTGTATCCTTTCTCCACACTTATTCTGTCTATCTGCTGAGCAAATACTTTGAGAAAGTGGACTATATGAAGAATAGCATCAGGATTGGATGAAGACTCATCAACAACCTACGTGATGCAAATAGCACAATATTTCTTGCAAAAAGTGAACAAGACTTGAAACATTTGGTGCAGAATATCAAGAGACCCCCAAATAAGCAAAACAGTTCTGAGAAGAAATAAGTGGGAAGCGTAGCACTCCCTGACCTCAAAACCTACTACACAGCAGTAATAACCAAAACAGCATGATATTGGTACAATGACAGGAACGTAGACCAACGGAACAAAACTGAGAACCCAGCTATCTATGGTAAACTGATAATTGACAAGGAAATAAAACCTATCAAATGGGGAAATGACAACCTCTTCAACAAATGATGCTAGAAAAATCTGAACTACTACCTACAGAAAGCTGAAACAGGATCCAAATCTCACAACATACACAAAAATCAACTCCAGGTGGATCAGAAACCTCACAATAAAGCCCCAAACCATAAAACTCCTAAGAGATAAAATGAGACCAAACTTAGAAGACCTAGTCTGTGGTATATACTTATACTGCCAAATACAGTCAGAAATACACAATCTGAAGATAATAAAATTGGTGAATGGGACCCTCTACAGATCAAATCCCTGTAAACATCAAAACTTTTCCCAACAAAGTGAAAAGAAAACTTACTAACTGGAAGCAAATATTTGGCAATACCAGCTCAGACAAGAATCTCATAACGGAAGTTTACAGAATACTCCAGGACCTCTACAAGAAAAAGACTGATAATGCATTTACAAAATGGGCAAAAGATATGAAATGAATTCTCACAGAGGAAGATATTGAAATGACAAACAAATGCATGAAGAAATGCTCAAAATCAACGGCAATAAGAGAGGTGTAAATCAAAACCACAATGATGTGCCATCTCACTCCAGTAGTGGTGGCAAAGTTGAACAGGACACAAGTAATAAATTTTGGAGAGGATGTAATAAGATAGAAACTCTTATACGTTGTTGGAGGGATCCACTCTGGAAGGCAGTTTGGCACTTCCTCAAAAAGCTGAAAATAGAACTTCCATATGACCTAGCTATTCCACTGCTTGGAATATACCCCAAGAAAATGATAACTGAGGCACAAAAGGAGACTTGTACACCAATATTTATAGCAGCATTATTCACCATCACAAGAACATGCAAACAGCCCAGATGTCCAATAGGATGGATTGAGATGTTATGGTTCATTCACACAATGGAATACTACACAGCACGCAGGAGCAATCATTTTATAAATTATTACCTACCTTGAGAAGGACTGGAGAGCATTATGCTAAGTGACCTAACTTAGTCCCATAAGGACAAATACTATATAAAACCATTATTATAGAATGATCATGAGGAACCAAGGGAGGGAGAGGGTGAAAGGAGAGGGGTGAGGATGTGTGGGGTAGGGGGAAATTAATCATGGGGTTGTACAATTTGATGGGTGGGAGGTTAGGAAAATGGGAAGGAACTGGTGTGAGAAACAATGTATTCCAATTTTGTAAATAAACAAGTATAATAAAAAAAATAAACTCCATAGCCCTTGATAGAAGTTATATCTCGATATCTAGAAAACTAAAATCCTCACCACTGGGCCAGTCATGACATATGAAGAAAAGACTGAAGTTGTCAACAATTTCATCTTACTTAGATCCAAAATCAACACACAAGGGAAGAACAGTAAAGAAATAAAAAGTCATGTTACATTGGAAGAATCTATTATCAAGGACCTCTCCAAAGTCCTAAAGGGCAAGGATGTCAGTTTTAAAGACTAAGAGGTACCTGCTCCCAGCCATAATATTTTCAGCTGCTTCCTATGTATCTAAAAGTAAGACAATTAACAGAATTACAGAAGAATTTTTTATTTATGCTGAAGGAGTACAGAATGAACAAATATATCTGCCTTGAAGGAAGTATAACCAGAGGGCCTCTTAAAGGCTAGGAAGGTAAAACTTCATCTCACTTACTTTCTGTATATTTTAGGAGGAATAAGTCCTTGGAGAAAGACATCATGCTGGAAAAGGTAAAGGATTAGCAAAAGAGAGGAAAGACCAGGGAGCTCTGGTGGCCTAGTAGAAAGAAGCTACATTGCAAACCTAAGGTGTATGTGGTTCAAATCCACCAGATCCTCTGCTGGAGAAGGAGGGGCAATCTCCTCCTGTACCAGTCAGATCCGATTTGATGGTACACACACACACACACACAAAAATAATAAAATAAAATTTAAAAATTTTTGAAAGAGAGAGAGAGGAAGAACCTCCACACAATTGATAGACAAAGTGACTATCACAACAAGCTTAAAAACTGACAGACCATAGGATGGTGTAAGATAGAGTGAGGTTCAAGATCTGTTTTTCATAGTCAACTCAAGGGCACCTGCAACAACAACAATACTTGATAATTCTTAACCACATCATATTTTGAACTGTTTCCTATTGAAGTTCTATTTAAATGGTAAAGACTCAGAAATGTTCAAGTGTATACATTGCCCTGTGTAAGATACACGTTGTTGTTGTTGTTGTTGTTGTTGTTGTTGTTGTTGTTATGTGCCATCGAGTCACCTGCACTACGTACAACAGCCCTAAACCCTGCTCTATCCTGTGTCAATTTCACTGTCTCCAACAGACCTACCCCAATTACCCCAGTCACTGAATCAATCCACCTCACAGAGGGTCTTCCTCTCCTGTGCTGTCGCTCTACCCTCCCACACATGACATCCCTCTCCAAACACTGGTCCCTCCTTGCAACATGTCCAAAGTATGTCAGATGAAGCTTCATAATCCTTGCCTTCAAGAAGTAGTCTTGTTTAACCCTCTCTAGAATGAACCTGTTCATTTTCTTAGCAGTCCATGCTATATTCAAGAAAACAAAGATTTTCACCACTGGGCCAATTGGCAACATCAGGATGGATGGTGAAGAGATTGAGATTGTTCATAGCTTTAGTTTGCTTGGCTCCGCAGTCAGCACTCTTGACACCAGGAGCCAGGAAATCAAAAGACATATTGTGATGGCAAAGTCTGCTCTTGGAGAGCTCTCCAAAGTACTGAAGAATGATGATGTCACTCAGGAGAGTAAGGTGTACCTGATACACTCCATGATCTTTGCAATCACTTGCTATGCATCAGAGAGCTGAATAATGACTAGGGATGACAGAAGGAGAATTGATGCCTTTGAGCTGTGGT
The DNA here is from genome assembly GCF_000299155.1 of Elephantulus edwardii. Taxonomy (NCBI): domain Eukaryota; kingdom Metazoa; phylum Chordata; class Mammalia; order Macroscelidea; family Macroscelididae; genus Elephantulus; species Elephantulus edwardii. Next base: position 3,173,939 of record NW_006399885.1, on the reverse strand, counting down.
GTTGGAGAAGAGTGTTGAAAATACACACTGTAGAGACAGTAAATATGGTATGAATAAAATGTCCTAACATCTCTTTAATGTTACAGCCCAAAATACTGGTAATATGGGGAGATATATATATATATATATATTTGGAGAAAGACATATATATATTTTTGGAGAAAGACATATATATATATTTAGTCAGAAACATTCATTTTCTATTCTTCCACTATTATTTTTTAAAGGAGTCCTGGTGCTATCATGCACATCAAAATGCTAACCAAATGGTGGATAGTTCAAATCCACAGATGCTCCAAAAGGAAGAAATGAGCAGTCACCTCCCATAAAGATTCCAGTCCAAAAAAAAATTGATGAAAGGTAATAGGTCAGAATTGACCGAACAGTAGTGGTCATTTTTTTTTCATTTAATGTTAGGGTGACGAGCACACTCAACAAATTATTCAATTAAACAATCATTCATCTTTAAGCTCATCAGATACAACCCACCCATCCTACAGACAAACCTGCAAATTGAAACCCTTTACCCAAAGTTGCACCTTAATTAGAGACAAGAATTTTTTGGAGACGTTCCGTCTTTCACGTGATTAATATTTTCCCCTATTTTTCTAAGAATTCCCTGAGTGAAAGAACATAGCATATTTTTTTCTTAAAATGTTTTCTAAGCTTTGAGAGCTGAAACAACTGCGAACTCTTCAAATTCCATTCCTTGTGATTGAATTGGAATGGACCTTTTAAAATGCATCACAAATTCCTAAGGCAGAAAGGAGGGTGGTGCGCTAGACACTGCAGCAGGAAGAAGGAAGAAAACATGCTACTGTCAACATGTCTTGTACATAAATCAGTGTCTTCACTCCCCCAAAACTCAGCCAGATATTTTTATGTTGTGGAGGTGAGGATAGTAGTTTTTCATTTATGGGTAGTCTCAAGAATTTGTTGCTTAATTCTACTTAGGTAATAAAAATCTTTGGATATCACTATTTTGAAATGTTTCGAATCATCCATTATCAAAAGCCTTCACTTCCTAAAAGACGTTTCCTGGTGTGTACTTTCCCCCATGAATCTTGCCTCCAGAAGGCATTTGAATTAAACACAATTGAGGTGTAAGACCTTTAACATCAGAGGAAACAACAGTATGTAACACACCCTAACAGATAGGTCAGCTTCCATGTGCTTCCTATCATTCCCTTGCTCCTGCCCAGAATGGTTATCTAGGATAACCGCAGTGTTTGAATAAGGGTGTGCAATTTGGGGTCAAGGGGAATCCTATGGGTTAATGTTTGTAAAGCACTTTGGATTAGACAAGCTTGACACTGGGCCCATTGTACTAAATATAAAAGGTGCTTTATTTGACACAGGAGATCAAACAATGTAAAGATGTTAAGTGTAGGAGTTGAGGGAGCAGAGGGAAAAGACTACACCTCTATTAAACTGATGTGCAAACTCTAAATACAAGTGACTCCCATCGATTAAGTGTCCTGCTGGAGACTGACAGCTACCACTCTGCTTTCTGAACAAGCGGTTCCTAATTGCAATTCTCTCACTATTCTCAAAACTATACAGCACTCTGGCTGCACTTCTTTCAAGATAGATTTGTTTATTCTTTTGATAGTCCATCATAAATTCAGTATTCTTTGCCAACAGCACAATTCAAAGGCATGAAATATTCTTCCGTTTTCCTTATTAATCTCTTTTCATAGCTGTTGCTGTTGTTAGAGGTCATCAAGTTGACTCAATTCATAGCGACTCTATGAAAGATGGGAACTTTGTTCTACTCTATTCCGCCCTCATCATCTCCACCATGGTCAAACTCATTGCCGCAATCACTGCGTTAGTCCGTCTCATCGAGAGCCTTCCTCTCCTTTACTGACTCTTTGCTTTTCCAAGCATTATGTCTTTTTTCCAAGGACTGATCCTGCCTGATAGCATAGTCAAAGTTTGTGAGACAAAATCTCACCAACTTTTCTTCTAAGAAGCACTCTGGCTGTATTTCTCCCAAGACAGATGTTTTTGTTCTTTTAAAATTATGGGATATTCAATACTTTTCACCAACACAATTCCAAGACATCCCTTTGTAGTCACATTGAAATCAGAACTCTAGCATACCAAGAAAATGTTCTAATACATACATTAGAATGAAAAAGGTGGACCATTTCATCTCTCAGATCTGTCTGATCTCTAAATGACTTGATGTCGTTGGCATTTGGAATAGGACTCCATTTCTAAACTTTCTCTACAAGTAGCTCATTCATACTCTGAGCAGACTTATGGAGGGGGTTGATGTGGGGAAGGACAGTGTGTGGCACCACCAGTGTGCGGGACACATCTGGTTCAGCCTCAGCCTCTGCGCCTGGGAAGGTTGTGGTTCTGCAGGGAGGATGTGGGCAGCCCCATATACTACCTCCGGTGAGCACGTGAATATTCACAGAGAAGAGGAAAAGACAGACATTCAGATAGTAGACACATTATTGGAGAACAGAGAGACATTTGTCACTGGGCTAATGGAAGGATGTAGATCTTAATGAGAACCTCTATGGTGCAAAAGGCTAATGTACTTGTGTGCTAGTTAAAAAGTTGGAGGTTTAAGTAAACCCAAAGATGCCTCTGGAGAAATGTCTGGCAACCTACCATCAAATTATCACAGCCTCTGGAGACCGTAGAGAGTACAGTTCTACTCAACAACACATGGGGGGTCACTATGAGTTGAAGGCAACACCACATGAAAACAAGCTTGGAGTTTAGGGTGTAGATATCATTGAAAAAAATACAGACTTCACTTAACCCCACTGCCACTGAGTCAATTCAGACTCACCAAGGATCCTTCATCAGGTTTCTGAAGCCAAAATTCATTACAGGATGGGAACTCCCATATTCTCCTACAGAGCAGCTGGTGGATTTGAACCACTAACATTTCATTTAGCACTTCAGTATAACGCACTATGCCACCAGAGCTCCTGAAAGTTTTATAGACTCAGGATGTCTCCCAGTCCAGCTGTTTCCTTTTAAAGAGAATAGCTTCTTCTCTACACCCTCATTCTCTGGCAAAGGTTCATGCATTCTTACATCCTCTTGGAAAACACAAACAAATAAGCGTTCTTTGTTGTATTCTCTTCTGTTTATACAAGGTTGAGTTTTGGTTTGTGGGTTTTGGTTGGTTTTTTTAACAAGGTTAAGTTTTGCTTAATTAAATCTCTGATAAAGTTTTAATGGCAGCTATTCTCATTAAAAGGAAACAGCTGGACCAGGAGATGTCCAGAGCCTATAAAAATCTCAGGATTATATTCTTTGAGTCCTAGCACTCCGCCAACAGAAGTTCATCTTTAGAAGACTATGTAAAAATGTTTTCCTAGCCAGAAAGCAGCACAACCTCATTGTCACATGGGACTACTCCTAATGTTACTTTTTATCTTCCTGCCTTCAGTCATGAAAGGGGGAGCTCCAAAAGGCCTAGTCCATAGGGCCACTACTCACCCAAAGACTGCACATCTCAGTTCTGACTCATACAAAAGAACAAAACCCAGTGTGATCTTTGTCATCCTCACAATTGCCACTAAGCTTAAGTGAAACCACTGTGTCAATACATCTTGTTGAGTCTTCTTTTCTCTCTCTGACCTTCTACCTTTTTAATCTTGGCATCCTTTTCTAGAAACCTGTCCCTCCCTGATAACATACCCAAAGTATATGATATTGTGGTTCTTCTTTTGTTAAGTACCATCAAATCAACTCTAAATGATAGCGACCCTGTGAACAACGGATCTGATTGGAACCTTGCCCTATCCTGCACCATCTTCATGATTTCCTATGTTACATTATTCAGGTCACTTACGTTGGTCCTTTCACTTACCCTCCACGTTTCCCAGCAAAGCTTTTCCAAGAACTGGCCTTTCCTGACAATATGCCCAAAATATATGAGCCCAAATTTCACTGTCTTTGTCATTAAGGAGAACCATGGCTGCTCATCTTCCAATACAGAAGTATTTGTTCTTTTGGCAGTTCATGTATATTTAATATTACAATGCAAAGACATCTGTTCTTCTATCCTTATTGTTTATTCAACTTTCAGATTCATATAAAGCAAGTGAAAATATCATGACTTGAATCAATTTAAACTAATTTCCTTGATCTTTATCACTTTGGAGAGGTCCTTGACAGCAGATTTTCCTAGTGAAGCACATCTTTGGATTCCTGACCTGATGTAACTATGGGTGTTGATTGTGGATCTAGTCATTCATTGATAACTTGAATCTTTTCTTCATCTAACATGATGTTACCTATTTGTCTAGTGGTGAGGACTTCTGTTTTCTTGATGTTTAGGTGCAATTTCCAGTGAAGGCTTTGATTTTCTATAGTAAGTGCTTCAAGTCTTCTTCACTTTCTGTGAACAAAGTTATGTTACCTGCATAATGCAGGTTTTTAAGTCTTCCTCCAATCCTGATGACACATTCTTCTTCAAATAGTCTAGCTTTTTGAATATTTGCACAACATACATATTGAATATTTATGGAGAAAGGATACAACCCCAACACACACCTTTCCTGACTTTAAACCTTTGCTATATTCATACAACTGCTTCTTGTTCTATGTATAGATTTCACATGAGCATAATTAAGTGTTCTGAGATTCCCATTCTTTTCAGTGTTAGCCTTAATTTGTTTTTATCCACACAAATACGTTTGCTTAGTAAAACAAGTAAAAATCTTTGTGTATTCTCTGCTTTCAGCTAAGAGAAATGCTTTCATTTCATATCAGCAACAGTTTCCCTCTTGCAACAGCCTTTTCTGAATCTAGCTTGAGTTTTTGACCATTACTGTCAATGTACTTGTCCAACTACTTTTTAAAAATCTTCACCAAGATTTTGTTTGCATGTGATGTTAATTATATAATTTCAATATATTATTATATAGTTTTCAATAACTCAAAACCCCCACATGCTATTGGATCACCTTTTGGGAAATGGGAACAAATTAGCTGTCTTCCATATTTTTTTGGCATAGGCTACTGAGCACATGCAAAGCTGCATCTCTTTGTTGAACCACCTCAATTGGCATTGCATCAGCTCCTTGGTCTTATTTTTTAGCAGTATCTTCAGTACAACGTGACCTTCATCCTTCATTACTGTTGATTATTGATGTTTTGTTACTTCTTCAAATGTTTCTGTGTCAGAATACTGGTTTTTGGTTTGGTGTTTTTTAGGTTTTGTGGGGGTTTCTTTGGTATAGTGACATTTTTGTGTTCTTTATTAAATTGTTTTATTAATAACTTTTAGTACAACATACATATTTTATAGCATATTCTTCCCATTTAATTTTCCCCCCATTCATTCACTGTTAAACATTTTCCTCCCTGCCTACCCCTCCCCCTAGTTCATTTTTCTCTGTGAAGAAAAAAATGTATACTGCATTGAAACTGATGAAGGAGAGAACTGTTTCAACAGAATATAGGATTAGGTATTATTTTCATGACAAGATTACAGAAAAGGAAATGCATATTAAAGTGGACAGTGGATGGGGGGGAGACTGTATAACAATGGCTTTTTCGTATGCTTTTCATTTTCTTTTGATGTTTCATTTAGCATTCAAGATTTTGCCTATAGGATTCTTCAGAATTGTGACTCAAGGCTTAAATTTGTTTTTCTAGTTCTTCCAGTTTGAGACATGTTGAGTGTTTTCTTCTCTTTTTGTTTTCCAACTCTAGCTCTTTGCACATTTTGTTATAATGCCTTGCTTCTTCTTCATGTTTTTGTTGTTGCTGTTGTTGTTGTTGTTGTTATGTGTCATTGAGTAAGAACCGACTCATAGCTGACCCTCTAGCAAGTTTTCAGAGGCAGTAAATCACTCAAGAGGAGATTACCCATCCTTCTCCCACCGAGCAGCTGGTGAATTTGAACACATGTCTTTGGGATTGTGGTGCAGCTTCTTACCACTTGGCCACCATCTTCATGACCTGTCCTTAAATCTTCTGTTCAGGTCTCTTGGCTTCAGCATTTCTCACTTTGTTCTGCCTTCTCTCCAAGTTTCTACAAATGAAAGGTTCAGAGTCTCTTCTGACATTCATTTTGGTCTTTTCTTTCTCCATTGTCTTTGTGATAAATTTTTGCTTTCTTCATGGATGATGTTCTTGATGTCATCTCACAACTCATTTGGTTATCAGACATTATTGTTCAATATATCAAATTTATTCCTAAGATGGTTCTTAAATTCAGTTGCTATAGGCATAGATGGGTTTTGGTTCTCATGGACTTGTTTTAATTTTCTTCTGCTTCAGTTTGAACTTACATATGGGCTGTTGATGATCTGTTCCACAGTCAGCCCTTGACCTTGTTTGACTGCTCATATTGAGTTCCATCAACCATTTCCACAGAGGTAGTCAGTCTGATTCCTGTGTAATTCATCTAGTAAGGTCGAGGTCCATGTATATAGTCACTATGGTTTTTTAAAAAGGGGTATTTGTAATGAGTAAGTCATTAATTGTACAAAATTCTATTGTATGGTCTTCAGCCTCGTTTTTGCCACCAAGGCCATATATTGTACCTACCAGTCCTTCCTTATTTCCAACTTTCATATTCCAATCACCAATAATTATTAATGCATGCTAATTGCACGTTTGATCAATTTAAAATTATAAATATTGGTAGAAATCCTCAATTTCTTTATCCTGGGCCTTTGTGATTGGTGCTTATTTTTAAATAATAATTGAATTAACAGGTCTTCTTTGTATACATGTGGGTAGTATCCTATCACTTATGGCCTTGCCCTTTAGGATAGATCTTGACATGTTATTTTTTACTATGAATATAACACTATCATCTATGTCTCACATCCACTCCAGGTATAACAAAATTAAATGTTGCCCTGTCCTGTACCATCTTCAAGATAGTTGGTGTGTTTAAGGCCATTGTTGAGGTGAACATGGAATTTTTCTACCTTCCTGGTACTCCACTAACCAGACATACTAGCCTTCTCTAGCAATCGTTTTATCTTGAGGATTCATCCAAGAAAGCAAGCCCAAATCTGGGACAATATTTGTGCTCTCTAGGATTTTTATCATCTTTTTTTTAGAAGTAGATCACAACTTTTTTCTCTTTAGTCTGTCTTCAACTGAACTAAGATTGGAACACAGACCAACTCAATTAGAAACAATCTGGACCAAATTATGGATGTCCAACTTCCAACTGAGCTGCAGGGCCAGTTGAGTGGGAGGCGACTTCCATGCCTTCTGCCTACAAAGATATTCTAAAGTAGGCGTATGTACTTTTCCAAGCCAGGAAATTTAAGAACTGAGAAATTATATCTTGAGGAATACTTCACTCTGTGAAGTTCAGTAATGTAAATATCTCACCATCCCTGGTTTGGACATCAATTTATCTGTGAGCTCTATGGACTCCAGAAACCCATCCTTTTCACATCTTAAACTTCAAATTGCACCTTCTGTCCAGCTGAAACTTCAGATCAATTAAGAAAAGTGTTAAGAAAGGTGGTAAGAACATAGCTCTGCTCAGCTTCTGATTTATTGTAAATGTACCAAAATTGTAGAATCAGTAGAGTGAGAGCAAAGAGCATTTTTAATTAAATAAGGTAAGAGGAAATCCTAAACCTAATTCCTTATCAGTATGTAATGAGGTTCATTTGGGACAAGCCCTATCCCACCTCCTCCAATCCCTGATTATTTCATCTGGCTCTCATGTTTTTTCATTTCCACCCAAGTTTAGCTATCTTAAGTCTAAGTCTAGGATCTCTGGATTTCAGTCTATAACACCTGTATTTTCCACTTTGCCAGTAGTATAAAAGGCTAGTGCTAGTGCAGATATTAACCAAAACCCAAACAGATCAAAGTATCATTTATGAATCTCTTTGAAGTGACATTCTTGGTCTATGAAAACTGTTGTTGTTGTTGTGTACTGTTGAGTCCGAACCAACTCACAGTTGACCCTCTAGCAGGTTTTCAGAGGTAGTATCATTGCATGAGAGGAGATTGCCCATCTTTCTCCTGCAGAACAGCTGGTGGATTCAATCCACATGCCTTTGGGTTTGCAACACAGCTCCTTACCACTAAGCCACCAGTGCTCCCTACTAGTTGTTACTATTCCAATAAATAGAGGGCATTTAATTGAGCAAAAATCTTATCAACAATATAAGAAGCTTTCTCTGTCTTCTTGGTGGCTTGAAAGCATGTGCAATATAATCAGTTTAATGAATTATTGAAGAGCCAACTCATATCTGTCCCTCCAGTGGATTTTCAGAGACTATAACTTACACTGGAGAGTTTCCATCTTTCTCCTGTGAAACAGCTAGTGGATTTGAACCATCTGCCTTTGAGTGGCAGCATAACTCCTTAACCACTAGGCAACCAAAGCTGCAGAGGTTAATTTCATCAGGAAAAGCCTTCTCTTAACTTTCCCACCATAACAGTAGAGACTATGGAAACTTCTCAGAATGAGGCTTGGCTCACAGATAACAACATGGGCCCTACTCCAATGATCGGCTGGGAGACCACCAAAGTGACCACCTCTCTCACACCACAGAGCACAAGGTCAACAGAAAAAACATTCACCATCCTAGTGACTGACATCAACAGTGGGATGCCAGGAATTGATGAAGTCATGAAGGCTACCAAAATCATCATTGGCTATTTTGTGGCCTTCACCTTGATGACTGCTGTGATGCTGGTCATTTTCTACAAGATGAAGAAGCAGCAGCGGCATTGGCAAAACCATCATGCTTGATTTGAACCCTGTCTTATGCCATCTTCACAGTCTCTGACACTGTCCATTGCTGAAGTCACCATGTCAATATATCTAGTTGAGCATCTTCCTCTCCTTCGCCAACCGTCCACTTCTCCAGTCAGTTTCTTTCCAAGGAATAGCCTCTCCTAGCAACATGTGCAAAGTATGTGAGACAAGCTTTATCACCTTTGCCTCTATGGGGCAATCTGGCTGCACTTTCTCTAAGACATACTGTTTCTCTCATAGGGATTAAAAAAATAATCCCAGAGAATGCCTAGCACAGATAATTTGAGAACCCTGCAATTTGGGGAAACTTATTAAGAATAAGGTCAGGCAGAAAGAAGAATGAAAATATGAGTGAATGTCCTTTAAGCAAACCTGCATCTAGACAGAGCTCAGCCTTCATGAAAAGACAGAGAAATAAAGTAGTCTTAGCAGCAATCTCCACCATAGAGAACAGAGGACTTTTTCTCCCCACTGCGTGTGGATGACCATACAAAGGGACTTGCATCGAAATGGGTAGGTTGCAGGAGGGCCTACCTCAGAAATAACCTTCCTCCCCTCCACGGTGAGCAGGCCAAAATGGCAAGGAGATGCCCTGAACTCAATAAAGCCAACTTTAAAAATAAATAAATAAATAAAATTTTATTTTGATTGTGATTTTAACGAACATTTACAGAGATGTTAGATTTCTGTTCATTCACTGTTTTACATTTTACACCCCATCCTCTTTCCTCCCTCCCCCAATTCACTTTTTTTTTCCATATCCATTCATTGGTGCACAATTACCTAACTTCCCTTCCACCTTCAGTTACACTCTGGAAAGCTCAGCACATGCGGAACTTAAGTGTGTCTCTTCCGACAGAAAGAATAGCCCCCTTATGGCAAAAAGCACACCCACTAACATCTTCAGAAACTGAGTTAGTATAGTGATCCACAACCTGTGATCTCTCAGGGACACTGGCACGTATTGACCAGATGACTTTGCTGAGGATCAAAGGGAAAAGCCCAGGATGCATGCACTGCTTGGAGTAGGCGTCTAGATCCCCACCCACAGAGACCTCAAACTGCCCTCACCTGGGTCCACAGTGTAAATTCCCAGTAACTAAGGAATTTATTCAGAGGTGAGAGATTCTGACTGAAACACAGGGAGCCCCTGATTCAAAGAGAGTTAGAGACTCAGAAATTCAAGGCAGAAGCTCAAAGACCTCTTCAGCAAGGGGCAACAGGAAAGGTATCAGCTCAGTCACCCCACTAGCGAGCTTGTTGGAGCATCATCCTCACTATGAAGCCCCAACACACTGAGCTAGAACACCTACATGCCTTTAGATTAAAAGTCATTGTCAACACCAGCTGACCAGTTTAGAACACAACCAACAACAACCACCACCCCTTAAAATGACATCACTGCATACAGACCTCAGAAAGCTACATGGACACCCCATCAGATGCCACATATGCCAAGAAGAAAGGAAGTAAAAAAACCCACAAAAAAACCCCCTACAACAATGTCACTACAATGTCCTAGAAGCAGCAGACCCCACAAACAAACAAACAAAAAACCACCAACCCTGGAAGCATCAAAGTCCACAAAAAAAAACAACAAACCAAGCCACTACCAAAAAAAAAGGAGGCTAGAATACCCGGAGGAAAGCTAATGAATTACTCCAAGGAGAAATTCAGAACAATGGTGCTCAAGAAATTTCAAAGGATAGAAGAGGTGAAGCCACAAGCAAAAAAAATACAAATAATTTTTAAATCATCACAAGACACAACAGATACAATCAACGGGATACTAGAAACCATAGAAAAATATAGAAAGATAATCCAAAATAAAAGATGGACATTACAGAAGCTATTTATTAACTTGTAGGAAAGGGGGAAAGAGCAGAATTTAAGAAATGGAACACAGAATCAGTGAAACAGAAGGCATGGCCCTTAGCAGTAAATGGATAGAAGAAAATGCAGACACAAGAAAGAAGGAAAATTGAAGACATTATAAAAATAGCATATGTGTGATTAGAATTCCAGAATAGGAAGGGGGGGGGAGCGGAAATTAGTTGAGGAATTTATGTAAGAGATACTGGAAGAAAATTTTCCAGGTACCATGAAAATTAAGAAAATATACATACAAGAAGCTGAGCAAAACCCAAGCAAGATAGATCCCAAAAGGAAAACATGAAGACATATAGTAGTCAAATTTTCCAAAATCAAAGACAAGGGTAGAATTCTAATAGCTTCTTAGAAAAACAAAGAGATACCTAAAAGGAGAATCAGTAAGATTAAGTTGCAACTTCTCAACAGAAATCATGTAAGCAAGAAGGCAGTGGAATGACATAAATAGGCTGAAAGAAAATAAGTTCCAACTGAAAATCTTGTATCCTTTAATTTGTGAAACTGTCCCTCAAATATGAAGGAACTGCTTAGAAAACCCTGGATTCTCAGAAAAGCAGGCTCTAAAGGAATTCATAAGAACAAGACCAACTTTACAAGAAATAACAAAGAAAGTGCTCCACATACAGAGAGCACAGAAAAATAGAGTGCTAACGTAGCCAGCAACAACACAAAAAAAGAACTCAACAAAATGGCATCAATAAAACTTCCTATTGATAATTACACTGAATGTAAATGGCTTAAATGCAGCAATTAAAAGCGAAAGAACAGCGGAATGAATTTAAATACCCAAACCCTTAACATGCGGTTGAGAAGAGACATAGCTAAGAAAAGAAGAGAAAAATAGACTAAAAATCAAAGGTTGGAAGAAATCATACCAAGGAAATGATAACAAAAATAAAGCAAGGTGACAACACTAATCTTTGATAAAATAGACTTTTAAGACAAAAATCAGGAAAAAGACAAGGAAAACATTACATGGTGCTCAAAGGCACTATAAAGGAAGAGTAAATAACTTTAATTAATATCTATGCAGCAAATGATAGAACTATAAAGTATGCAAAATATCAACAGACTTGGAGAAAGAAATAGACAACATTACAAATAGTAGTATGAGACTCTAACACATCATTCTCACGGAAAGATAAGAATACTAGAAAAAACTACAACAAAGATGCAAAAGAACTAAATTATGCAATTTACAAACTCCACCTCAAAGATGTATATAAAAAATATTTCACCAAGGAAAGTTCAATGTATATTTTTCTCCAGTCATGACGAATATTCTCCAGAATTGACAACACGCAAGCCTCAATAAACTAAAAAACACTGAAATATTACAAAACATCTCCTCAGACCACAACACTACAAAATTAGAAATTAAAAGAAAAAAGTCATCCATATGGAAACTAACTCACAGTGTGCTTCATTATTATTGGGTTACAGAAGAAACAGAAAAATGAAATTTAAATGTTTCTTGAAAAGAAAGATAATGAAAACACGACATATCAAAACCTCTGAGATACAACAAAACCAGTATTCAGAGGTCAGTTCATAGCAATAAGCAAACACATCAAAAAGAAGAAAGAATTAAAACCAACCACTTAATCCAACATCTCCAACAAATAGAGAAGCAACAGCAAGCAAACACCAAAACTTCTATAAGAAAGGAAATTATAAAAACAAAAGCAGAAATAAATGAAAGAGAAAACAGAAAAACAATTGAAACTATCAGGAGTTGATTCTTCAAAAAGGTCAATAAAATTGACAAATCATAAAATTAATATATAATTCAGCATTATACATACATAAATAGCCCCAAATAAGAGACATATCATTGCAAAGAGGACTGGGAAGGATGGGGTGGGGGGTGAGGGGTGGGGTAAGGTAGGTAATTGTGCAACAATAAATGAATTTTTTTTTAAAAAAAGAGTTAATTAGGGGAGAGGAGAGAAGGACAAGGGAATAAAACATACAAGGATGAATAAATGAACATCTAACTTCTCTGTAAATATTTGTTAAAAACACAATTAAAATAAAATTTTGTTTTTCAAAAAAATGAAGTTTAAAAAATTGACAAACTATTGGCAAATTGAACAAAGGAAAAGAAAGGATACAAATAACTTGAATAAGCAACTAAATGGGTGATTTCACAACAGAACCAACTGAAATTAAAAGGATAGTATTGGAATATTGTAAAAAGCAAGGCCCAATGGTGATTGATTTTATAAAACATAATATATAGGAATGATTTTATGAAACACATTATAAATGAAAAACAGTGCAAAACAAATATACATAAGTTTTGTGAGCAAACCAATATAAAATATTATTTTTAAAAAGGCTACACTTCAACAAACTGAAAAGCCAAAAAGAAATGGATAAATTTTTAGAAATTCACATATTCAAATTGATACTGACAAGAGTAGAATAGATCTATCACAAAAGAAGACATTGACCAGTTCATTAAAAATATCCCCTACCCCATCCCCAAAACAGCTCCAGTCCTGATGGCTTAGTGGTCAAAGTCTACCAAACGTTCAGAAAAGAACTGTCACAAATTCTACTTAAATTATTTAAGGATACAGGAACACTCTCAGATTCATTCTATGAAGCAAGAATTGCCCTAATATGAAAACTAGGTAAAGACAAGACCAAAAAAAGAAATCTATAGACCAATATGCCTCATCAACATAGATGCAAAAATCCTTAATAAAATCTTATCCAATAGAATCCAACAGTATATAAAGAGAATAATTCATCATAGTCAAGTGGGACTCATAGAAGAAATGCAAGGATGGTTCAAGGGAAGAGAAACAATCCATGTAACCCAAAGGATAAAAACCACGTGGTCATCTCAGCTGATGTAGAAAAGCCTTTTGACAAAATTTGGAACCCTTTTCTGATTAAAATACTCAATAAAACAGCAACAGAGAACAATTTCCTTAACATAATTAAAAGCGTATGCACAAAACCAACAACCAACATCATCCTCAGTGGAAAGAGACTAAAGGCATTCCCCTTGCAAATACAGACCAGGCAAGAATGCTCACTATATCTACTCCTAGTCAATACTGGATTGGAAGTTCTAGCTAGAAAAATAAAGCAAGAGAAGGAAATAAGAGATATCCAAAGAGGAGGCTAAACTATATCTATATGCAAAACTGTTTGTTAGACATAGGAAACCAATTCAGTAAAGTGTCGGGATACAAGATCAATATTCAAAAATCAGTCTGATTTCTCTATAGTAGTATTAAAAAAAAACACACACACACTGAAAAAGAAATATGTAAAGCAATACCAAGTACAATAGGCAAACACAAGATGAACTATTTAGGTATAAACTTAACTAGAAGACACAAAAGACCTATGTAAAGAAACTTACAAAACACTAATAAAAGAAACAAAAAAGACATCAATGCCTGTGAGTTGTGGTACTGGAGAAGAGTCTTGAACATAACATGTACTGCCAAGAAAACAAGTAGGTCTGTCTTGGAAAGGGTAAAACCAAGTTTCACCTTGGAGTCTAGGATTTTGAATCATGTGTCCAGGAGGGACCAGCCCTTGGAAAAAGATATCATGCTCAGAAGGGTGGAAAGACAACACAGAAGAGAAAATCCCAGATGAGACAGATTGACACAGTAACTGGGGTCATAGGGGGAGGTGTGTTAGAGTCAGTGAGACTGGCTTATGACAGGGCAGGCTTCAGAGCTGTTGTATATAGGGTTGCAGGCAACTCAATGGCACATAACAACAACAATAATTGGGAAATTATACCATGTTCACAGCTGCTCTGTGAGATAAAGGTGGACAATCCTCCATGCAATTTACTGCCTCTGTAAAACACTAGAGAGTCAGCTCAGTTCCAATTTGATAGTATATAACAACAAATATAGGAAGTGTCAATCCTACCAAAAGCAATCTACAGCTTCAATGCAGTCTCAATACAGACACTGATGACGTTCTTCAAGAAAATAGAAAAGGCAACTTTCAACTTTGGAAAATAAAGAGACCTCAAATACGCAAAACTCTAGTGAAAAATGAAAACAAAGTGGGAGGCAGCACACTCCCTAATCTCAAAATCTACTACAAAGCCCTAGTAATCAAAACAGCATGCCTGTTGAGGAAAAGTTTCAAATAGAGCAGTGGTTTTCAAACTGCCACATACATGAGAATCACCACACATCTTTTAAAGACTTACATTGCTGGGACTTACGCCAAGATTACCTGAATCAGTAGATGAGAAGGTAGGACCTGTCAATGATTGGTCCTTTTCACAAGTGTTTTAACAGAGTGTGTGCAGGGCCATATTCTGACAACCTCTAGCTAACACAGTTTTTCACAACTTCCGCTCAATCCTTAAATGCAATTTTCTTGATTCTTTTGTTTTCTTGGTTCTTCAATGATGCTGTGTTGTTGTTAGGTGATGTAGTCTCAATTTGCAATCATAGTGACTCGTGTACCACAGAAGAAAACTTGCCCAGTCTTCATTACTCTCATAAACACTGCTGTGCTTTAAGTCTATTTTTGCAGCCATTGTCAATCCATCTCCTTCATGGCTTTCCCCTTCTTCAATCACCCTCTACTTTACAAGCATGAAGTCTTTTCACAGGAATATGCCCAAAGTATGTGAGATGAAGTCTTGCCATCTTTGCCTCTAAGGAGCACCCTAGTTTCATTTCTTCAAAGCCAGATCTGTTTATTCTTTTGCAGTTCATAGAATAGTAATTAATAAAATACTCATTATTCTTCACCAACACAATTCAAAGGCATTGATTGCTCTTTAGACTTTCTTATTTATTGTCCAACTTTCACATGCATATGACATCCTTAGAAATCCTATGAGGCAGTTCTATTCTGTCCTATGGGTCACTATGAATCAGAATTGGCACTACTGTCAGAAGAGACACGATGTTAAGTGATGGAGACAAAAAGGAGTTAATAGACGAATATCATATGTACCCTACAAGAACTTAATATCTAAATTGAGATAGATATGTAAACAATCACAGAAAAAGGTGCTAAGTAACAGACATGGTAACAAAGAAATGTCTTCATGGAAGGCATTATTAGATTGGGTAGTGAGTAATGAGGATGAATTTTCTAGATAAAAGAAACACATAAAGGCTTTCTAGCCTGGAGGAACAGCATGTGCAAAGTCACATATGTGAAAAACATCTGAAAGAGTTTGCAAAGCTGAAAAAGGCTCTTCAGATAGTATGTTGTTGTTGTTGTTGTTGTTATGTGCCATCAAGTCGCAGGAGACTCATAGTGACCCTATGAAGGAGAAGCCTCAACGCTTGGGTGTCTCTCATCCTCTCTCCAGGTTCATAGGGTTTCCGGAGGCAAGCTATTACAGAAGTGGATGACACTCCTCCTTCCAACCAGATAGTATAGAGAAACAAATTCAAGAGTTTTTAATGAGGAAAGAGGCAAAGGACAACATCACTGAGGAAATTAGATGATTTAACTTCCCATGAACAGACATTCATGTTGGCCCATTGATTCAGGATTAGAAACCACTGATTTATTAAAATCAGACTAAGGACAATTGATTCATTGAAATCGTGTGAAAGGCCATTTGTGTAAGGGTATCAGGGGGGTACTATGGACTCATTGGTGAGGGACTGATTCATGAGAGTCAGGTGAGGGACTTTTGATTAATGGGAATCAAGTGAGGGACCCTTGGTTCGTGGAAATCAAGTGAAAGAGCATTCATTCATGAGAATCAAGTAGGGACCTTTGCATCTTTGCAATCAGATAAGGGATAATTATTTCTTGAGAATCAGATTTGTGGAAATCAGGGTAGGGAACATTGATTTGTGAGAATCAGGTGGTAGTTGTTACATGCCATCGAGTCAAGTATAACTCCTAGCGACTCTATCAACAGCAAATCTGAGGCTTGCTCTATCTTACATCAGGCTCATCATCTCTGACCTGTTTGTACCCATTGCTGTAGTCATTGTGTCAATTCATCTTGTCAAGGGCCTTCCTCTATTTCACTGATGCTTCATGTTTCCAAGCATGATGCACCTTTCTAAGGAATGTACCCTTGAAGACATTTGGCTGTGTGGATCATAATAACTTATGGTTAACATTGAGAAGAAAGGTAATTTCAGAACACTTGATTGTACTCATATGAAACCTAGACCTAGACCAAGATGCTGCTGTGCAAAAAGAGTAAGGGACTTGTTGTTGTTGTTGTTGTTGTTTTGCCGTCGAGTAAAGCACAACTCATAGCGGTCCTATGAACAAAAGGCCTGAAGCCTTTCTAAAACTATCATCATTTATCAAAGTTAGTAGAGTTTCCAGAGACATGTTGTTTAGGAAGTGGATGCCACTCCTGCTTCCAAATGTATATAAATTAATTTTTTACATTTTTTTACATTTTTCAGATTTTTCTTACTTAATTTTTTAAATTTTATGACTTTGTGTGTGTGTACCGTCAAATTGGATCTGACTGGTACAGGAGGAGATTGCCCCTCCTTCTCCAGCAGAGCATCAGTTGTTAAAGATCATGGAAGCAAATGGGGTAGAGAAAAAGTGTGTTGAAGTTGATGAAATATTTTAGCCCATAAGAAGATATATCTTAGAGATTATTATAATAAAAGTTATTAAAATTATAATAAAAATACTATATCATATATAATATTATAATAAAAGTTGACCTTAGGAAAATATTGTGAAATAGTGAGATATAGAACAAAAACAGTGGCTTATACTGGCTTTCCAATACAGCAGCCACTAGCCACCTAGGTTAATGAGCATTTTAAATGTAGGTAGTCTGTCTTTCTGTAAAAGTGTTAAGTGCGCACCCAATTTCAAAGACTTGGTAAGGAAAAGGAAAAACTCACACCGAGCATCTCAGTATTTTTATTCATTACATTTTAATGACAACATGATTTAAATTAATTAAATCTGGTTTCCCCCCAATACTACTAGTGCAAAATCTGAAATTATATATGTTAGCTACCATTATTTTCCTATTAGACTAAACGGCTTAGAAGTGTTCAAGGCATGTATGAAAAATTCTATAGATTTGGTATCAGTTCCATGTGTCTTGAAAAATATGTGAAATCACAGACTCCATTCAATAAACTTGCGAGAGCAACAATGTCCCCCAGGGAAAACAAATTTTCAATTTCAAGGAAGAGTTAAATTTGTTTTTTGAGAGGAAAAGCACAATTAAATTTGGTAAGAGAGGAGAGATTTTTAAAGCTCACTTACTCCCTGTAGCTCAAAAGGTCAGAACAACTCTTCTTTGACATGGGGTGGAGTTGTGGGGCATATCCAACTATAAAACAGATATAGCCAAACACTTATGAAGGGCTTAATGCATCCCAAACTCCAGGATTTTAAAAAACATAAATCTGCCTCTCAGTAGTTCCAGACTAGTAGGCAAAATAGGTACATTAACATGGATAAATTCCAAGAAATAACCTGGCAAATGCATTAACTGAGCATGAACAGTGCCCTGAGAACTGAAGAGGGAGTTAAATGTAGCATGGCATCGTTTAAAACTAGGAAAGGGTGCTCAGAGTTATGTCTTTTCTTCATACCTATTCAATCTGTACGCTAAGCAAATTATTCAAGAGTCTGGACTCTATGAAGAAAAATGTGACATCAGGGTTGGAGGAAGACTCCAATAACCTTCATTATGCAGTTGACACACCTTGCTTGCTAAAAGTGAGGACTGAAAGGACTTGCTGCAAAATATTAATCACTGCAGCCTTCAATATGGATTGTATCTCAATATCAAGAAAACAGAAATCCTTGCCATTGGACCGACAACCAACATTATGATGGATGAAAAAAGGATTGTGATTGTCAACGATTTCATCATACTTGGAT
The DNA here is from genome assembly GCF_000299155.1 of Elephantulus edwardii. Lineage (NCBI taxonomy): Eukaryota > Metazoa > Chordata > Mammalia > Macroscelidea > Macroscelididae > Elephantulus > Elephantulus edwardii. The sequence continues at coordinate 3,155,473 of NW_006399885.1, read as the reverse complement.
CCACAATCAATATACTTGGTACCAGCAGTTAAGAGAACAGGAGACATATTGCACTAGGAAAGTCTGTGGTCAGGGACCTTTCCAAATTATTGAGGAGTAATAATGGCAGTTTGAGGACAAAAGGGCACCTGATTCAGGTGAGGGTAATTACAGTCATTTGCTGTGCATCTGAGAGCTGGCAATGAATAAAGATGACAGAAGGAAAATTAATACCTTCGCACTGTGGTGTTGGAGAAGTTGCCATGGACTGCCAAAAGAACAAACATGTGTTTGGGAGAAGGTGTGGCCAGAGTGCACCTTGGAGATAAAAATGGTAAACTTCTTCTCACATATGTTGGGCATGTTGTTGTTGTTGTTAT
>NW_006399885.1:3122817-3154009 GCF_000299155.1 Elephantulus edwardii | reverse complement strand
ACCCCTTCTAAACCCAGCCTGGACTTCTGGTAGTTCTCTGTTGACGGCATGTTGTTAGAAGAGGTTATTCCTTGGAGAGGGACATAATGCTTGGAAAGATGGAGGGGTGGTGAAAGAGAGGAAGACCCTCAGCCAGGTGGGTTGACATGGTGACTGCAGCAATGGGCTTACGTGCAATAGAGATTGTGAGGATGGCATAGCATAGAACAGTCTTCAGATCAGTTGTTCATAGGGTGGCAATGAGTCGTACTTGACTCAGTGCAATCTAACAACAATAACAATATGCCAAAGTATGTGAGAGGAAGATTCACTATCCTTTCCTCTAAGTAATACTCCAGATGTGTCTTCTCCAAAGCATATGTTTTGTTCTTTTTTCTCTTCTCCAACACAGGCAACTTGATAACACATAGTAACAACAACAAGTGAGAGATCGTTAGTTGATGAGAAATACGTAAGGGAACATTAATTCATAAAAATCAGGTGAGGGATTATTGATTCATAGGAATCAAGGGAGGAATGATTTGTTTATGGAAATTGGATGAGGAACCATTGATTCATGAGAATAAGTTGTTTTTATGTGCCGTCCTGCAACTCTTAGCGATCCTATGTACAATAGCTCTGAAGTCTGCCCTATCCTGAGCCAGTCTCACTGACTCCGACACATCTCCTGCCATTGCCCTAGTCACTTTATTAATCCATCTCATCTGGGGTCTTTCTCTCCTGCTCTGTTCCTTAACCCTTCTGAGAATGATGTCCTTCTCCAAGGACTTGTCCCTCCTGGCCACATGCCCAAATTATGTAAAATAGAGCTTCAAAATCCTAGTTCCAAGGAGAAACTTGGTATCACTTTCTCGAAGATAGATCTATTTGTTTTCTTCGTGATCCATGGTATGTTCGAGACTCTTCTCCAGTATCACAAATCAAAGGCATCAATTCTTTTTCTATTATCCTTAGTCATTATCCAGCTTGCTGATGCATAACAAGTAATTGTGAAGACCATGGACTAGATCAGGAGGGACTATTTCATGGAAATCAAGGGAGGGACCATTGATTAATGAGAATCAAGGAAGGGAACTCTGATTCAAGCTAATCAAGTGAAGGGCTATTTTATTCATAAGAATCGAGTGAGGAACCATTGATTCATGAAAAGTGTATTAGGGACAATTGGTTAAAGGAAAACAAGTGAAGTATCATCAAAGCCTAAGAGTCAGTTAAGATATCATTGATTCATGGGAATCAGGTGAAGGATTATTACCTCATGAGAATCAAATGAAGAACCATTGATTTGCAGTAATTGGTTTAGACACCCTTGATCCATGGGAATCAAGTTTGGGTTCATAGATTCTATAAAATCAGGTGAGGGGACATTGATTCATGTGACTTGGATGAAGGAATATTAATGTATAGCAATCAATAGAGGAATCATTGATGCATGGGAATCTGATGAGAGATCAACCAATCATGAGATTCAGAGGAGAGAACACTGAAGAAACATTTGATGTGAAGTGTTTTGAAGTGAAGTGAAGGATAGGAAGGAACTACAGAATGAGGAGACAATATAAACAGGAAGAAGAGCATAGCTAAGGCTTCTGCAGAAGGAGAGTTTTTGGCAAATGTGGGCTGGAAGAAACCTGAAGCCTAGACTTTTATTATCACCCCCTCTCTTCATTCCTAAAACACTTGAGCGTCTTCTCAGCACCAGTTTGCCTTCCTATCACCACCACTTCCTTTTTTATTCGGTGAAGTCAAGTTATCATCCACTGTCTGAGTTTTCCAAATATAGGCATGAAACTCTGTCTTTCCAACAGAAGTTCATCAACTTCCTAAATTCTCATCTAGTCATCACATTGATCACTTACTTCATCTTCCTTCAAATTCTGTCCCTTTTTTGGATCCTCCCCTGTCTACACAGCACTTCCTTGCCTTCAAAGACTACAATCTTTGAAGAAAAAAGCAGAACACCCACTTGGTCTATTAGGTATCACAATGAGGCTACATTTGATATAATTTTGCAAGCCATCTTTGACCAGACAGTAATGAAAAGGTCAGGATTACATCACACTTGTTTTTCATCCCCCACAGAGAAGGTTCACAGTAAACAAATAGATGTCAAATGATTTATTGATTACCTCATAGATTTAGGCTTTCTGAATTATCATTAAATCATAAAAAAGGCACACACATGGTATATATGGAAGAAAAAATTTATATTCACCACTGGGCCAATAGTCAACAACATTATAGATGGAGAAAAGGTTGAAGTTGTCAGTGATTTAACCCTGCTTGGATCCGAATCAACACCTTTAGTACCAGCAGCTAAAAGACTAAAAGATGTATTGCACTGGGAAAATCTGCTGTCAAGGACCTCTCCATGGTGCTAAAGAGCAATGATGGCAAGCCATGTCCTTTTCAATTACTTCCTCTACATCTGAAAGTTAAACAATGAATGAGGACGACAGGTGGAAAAAATTATGTCTTTGAGTTGTAGTGTTGGAGAATAGTACTTAATATCCTATTGACTTCCAAAAGAACAAATTAATATAACTTAGAGAAGATACACCCCAGATGCTCCTTAGAGGCAAGGATAACAAAGCTTTGCCTCACATACTTTGGGCATGTTGTTAGAAAGGGCTATTCCTTGGAAAAAGACATCATGCTTGGAAAGGAAGAGGGTTTGCTACATAGAGGATGACCGTCAATGAGATGGATGGTCTAGAGTCTATCAGAGTTGATGAGGGCGTCACAGCAAAGGGCAAGGTTGAGATCAAGGTTAATAAGGTAGCTATGAGTAGTAAGTTGATTCAATGGTACCTAACAACAACAGTTTAAAAAACATGTCTCGTGCCAGCATTATCTCGTCACTCCTTCCACACAAGGGTAGTGTAGTTGTCCTTGAAACCCAGGAGCTCGTTCTTGCAAATGAAAAATGAATCTTCCAGCAGAGGATCTCAAAACCTCAGGTAGGCTCTTTGCAATTAGTGTGGGAGTTGAAGGGTTTGGAGACATTCCAATCTAAGCATGGAGCAACATTTATCACGCTCTGCCCACGTTCATCTTCACCGTTATGTGAATCCCAATTGCTCAGCAGTTATTTTGGTTGGCTTAGATTTATTACTACCCTTAATTTCAAAGAAAACAATCAAACCGAAGAAGGTCCTTTCTTCTCTCCCATTAAAACATTAGCATCTGAGAGGCTAATGAGACGCGAGTCAGAGCTTCATTCTCTTAGCTCTCAGGAAAACTAGTCCTTATGCTATGTAGAGTTCCAGAAAGATATATCTTGTCAGGTGTGGACAAAGGACATTTATAAAATATTCACAACCAAGGGAAAGTAGCTGGCTCAAAATATTTGTAATGACTTCTCCTCAAACCTGTAAGTCTCTTTGCTCTGTCACCAATACTCCAAATGCTGCAGCGACTCAGAAGCTAGAATCTTCCAGAAGATTCAGATGAGAACATGAGGTGGGCTCCATTTTGCTGACCACCCATCAAGTATTCAAAGTTCAATAAAAGGCTTGATTATGTTGCCAAGAAAAAGAGAAACTCTGGAGGACACAACAAAATTGTGTTTCCAACTGCCACCGAAGATAAAATTAGGAGCTATTATTGAAAGAGGTTTTTCTAGGCATGTTTGCTCAAACCTTTACCCACTTGAAGGTAATCACAGTTGTAATTAAACTAAGAATGTTGGTCCAGTAGCTGTATTGTGTAATCATCCCATAATGTTTGGTACTTCAGGGTCTTAATGACAGTTTTTGCTTTTGAAAGCTTCTGACCCTGAGGACGTCCATCTAGGACAACATGGGTCATCCCCCCTCCATATTGTTACAAGTCATTCCTCTTCTCTGGCAGGATGTCAAATGGCCAGGCCAAACAGCTACTTTTGGCAAGTGTCATCGATTAGAGTATGACACTGCCCAGTTCTGGGCTAAATTCTGACAACTCTGTAACAACAAATAAAAAACATGCTAGTGATTTACTGTTTCAATTCTACTCAGTTGGGTTCTGTGTTTCTTTAAGAAAGGTGCAAGTGCGTGGACTGGAGGCTTGGAACGTTGAGGTTGCCATGGTAATTATCTGTGTTTAGAGAGAGGGGCAGAGCAAAAGTCCACCTAAGTGGATGAAGAAGAAGACTTGTTAACTATGGCTTTCCATGAGTCTAAATCATACCAAGTCCCCAGTTTCAAAGAAATGTGTTTTTAAAAAGATGAAGCAATTCAGTTTTTATCTGGAAGAGCTGTATGTGCCAAAATAGGCATTGTTCCAGTGACATGGCTTTCTCGCTTCCCCAGTGGTTAGATCATATCTGATGCCTGAAGTGAGGGTCCAATCCAGTTGTTTCTGCAGAAGAATACGGGATTTCCTGATTAGAGAGAGACTTCTTCGCTGATTTATGCGAGGACTTGCTGCCTCTCAAGATTTTATATCAGCTCTGGTGAAAGAAATCTTTTAGTAAACTACAGGTGACTTATCAGAAAAGAACCCTGGATGCATAGTGTGTCAGTAACATGTCTAAGCCAGAGGTTGGTGGTTCAGATCCCCAGTCATACCATGGGAGAAAGATGAGAAATCTCCTCCCATAAGCTGTACAAACTCTGAAACAGATGAAGGGTGGCCATGAGTCCACATCAAGTCCAGGCAATGGTGGTTCCAGGGTAGAATCTCTGCTTTCCATTCCCAAGACTGGGGTTCAATTTCTAGCAAAGAAACATCTTGCACAAGACATCACTCATACCTCAGTAGAGGTTTGTGGGTTGATATGATGCTGAAAAGGTTTATATAAAGCTTGAAAACTGAGGCAGACTAGAAGGAAAGATCTAGCATTCTAGTTCTCACAATCAGTGAACAAAACTCCAATGGGCCACAACGGTCCTTTATCTGCACCCAACAGTGTAAGGATAACACAGGGCATAGCAACACTTCCTACCACTATATATTGCATGGGGCTTGCTGTGAGTTATGGGTGACTAGAGGGCAGCCAACCACAACACCAGCACTCATTCACTTGGCAAGAAATTATCCAGCCCTGTTACCTTCAGGCAGGGCATCAGTGCCTTTTCCTGACTCGGACTCTGCACAATGCCTTTCAGAAATGCCCATAGGTGTTGCCTGACTGGATAACAGAATTATTTTCCTTACCCTTGAGTTTACAAAAGGCACCATGATGCAATAAAAGATATGCAAATCAAAACCATGACGAGATACCATCTCACTCCAGTAGCAGTGGCAAAGTTTAACAGGACAGCAAGTAATAAATGTTGGAGAGGACGTGGAGAGATTAGAAGTCTTACACATTGTTGGTGGGATTGTAAAATGGTACAACCACTCTGGAAGGCCATTTGGCATTTTCTCAGAAGGCTGAAAACAGAAATTCTATATGATCCAGCTATTCCACTACTTGAAATATACCCCAAGAAAATGAGAACTGAGGCATAAACAGTGATTTGTACACCATTTGTACACAGGAATTTGTTCACAGCAATTATTTACCATCAAAAGAACATGGAAACAGCCTAAATGTCCAACTACAATCAAACGGATTGAGAAATTATGGTACATTCATATGATGGAATACTATGCAGCACACAGGAGCAATGATTTTGTAAATCACTAGGGTCATTATGAGTCATGCTCAACTCAAGAGCAATCAACAGCAACAACAACCTAACTTGGGAGAGACTGGAGAGCATTATGCTAAGTGAGCTAACTCAGTCCCATAAGAACAAATGCTGTATAAGATCATAATTGCACAAATAGGAAGGAAACTAGTAAAACATATATAAGGATCCAAGGGGGGAATGGTAGGAGCAGAGGGGTGACGATATGCAGAGGGGTAATCATAGGGTCACACAATTTGATGGGTGGACGGAGGGGTGGGTAAAGGAAACAGAGAAGATCTGCTGTGAAAAACAATATATACCAACTTCGTAAGTTGTTGTTGTTGTTGTTGTTGTTGTTGGGTGACGTCGAGTCGTAGACAACTCATAGCGACCCTATGAATGAAAGGCCTGAGCAGTGTTCGTACATAGAGTTTCTGGAGGCAAGCCATTTCGGAAGGGGTTTCCGCTCCTGCTTCCAGGCTAACTTTGTAAGTAAACCAGTATAAAATACAAATTTTCTTTAAAAAAGCAAAAAGATGCCATGATGTTGGAAGAACTCCTTGAGAACCCAGTCTACACTGTTAGCCCAAGTTAGTAGGCAGCATATGTGCAGTGGTTCTGTTTTTCAACTAGACACTGCCATCAAGTCAACTCTGGCTCATAGAGACCCTCTATTGGGGTCCCAAGGCTGTAAATCCTTAAGAGAGACAACCAGCTTGTCAGTTTCCCTCACTGCTGTTTACCTAAAGGTGATGCTTCTTTGCCAGTTCGAATCCACCAGTGACTCCATGTGAGAAATACGAGCACTCTCTGGGTAAGCTATGAGTCAGTTCAGATCAGAAGTCAATCATGTTTCGTTTTCCTCATTGGCAGTGGGTTTAAGGAGTGTTGATAATATTTCTAGAATCTCTGAATGGTGTGAGTGGTTATCACACAAGGTGTGAGCAGAAAGGTTGACAGTTCAAGTCCACCCAGAGGCACTTGGGAAGAAAAATGTGGTGATCCACTCCCCCAAAATCCACCAATGAAAAGTCAGGGGAGCACAGCTCTATCCTGACACAACTGGGATCGTTAGGAGTCCTGTCAATAGCAAAGAAACTGGTTTAATAATATTTCAAAGCATTGATGTAGAAATTAAAAATCTTTTCTTTTTGCTTACTAATAAGGTCCATATAGCCCTGGTGTGTCCACTTGCCGCACAGAGGTAACTTGCGGTTGCTGTGAAGCTGAAAACTGTGACAAATTTGTCAAATGTGTTGATGGTTACCCATGGTGGACAGTGTTAGGTGGCGCTCCCTGATTAAAACAAGCTTGGAAGCAGGAGTGGCATCTACTTCCATAATAGCCTGCCTCCAAAAACCCTATGAACCCGGAGAAAGGATGAATGTCACACAAGTGTTGAGGACTTTCGTTCATAGGGTCGCTATGAGTCGCTTACAAATCAATGGCACTTAACAACAACAACAATAAGCCTCCTTAATTTTTTTTATTGTTGTTGTTGTCATTCTTGTGTGCCATGAAGTCTATTCAGACTCATAGAGGACAGAGTGGAGCTGTCTTACAGGGTTTCTGAGGCTGAAATCTCTCTGAAAGTAAGTCGGCCTCATCTTTCTTCTGATTTGTGACTACCTGACATAAAATCTGCAAATAAACCATACTTCTATGGAGCTCTGGTGGTGTCATTCACAGGGCCTCTCTGGCAGTGTGAAACCACCAGTGGCTCCTTTGGAAACAGATGGACAATCTCCTCCTATGCCATTTACAGCCTCAGAAACTCAATGGAGGGTCAACTATGAGTCAATTCTGACTGCAAGGCAACAGGTTAGAGTTAACGGCATTTCTGGGATCTCTAGCGGCATGCTCTGTGTCAGGTTACACCACTCTGGCAGTCTGAACCCACCACTGGTTCTCAAGGGGAAGGATGGGCAGTCTCCTCCTGTTAAGGTTTGCAGACTCAGAAACCTGACAGAGTGTCACTATGAGTCAGAATCAACTCAATGGCTGCGAGTTTGGTGATTTTTTTTCCGTCTTTTTAGAAAGGCAATGTCTATTTTATTGATTGCTCTGTTCTCACATTCTCAGCAACTGGATTGTGGAGACAGGCTCTCTTCCAAATCCAGATTTTTATTAGCGTTGCCACAATAACAGAATCCACCCCTGTTCACTCACCGACTACAGCAAAGTTGGAGGCACAATGGAAGCCAGAACAGGCCTCATTATGTCGTGCAAAACAGGTCTACCCACAAAAGACCCAGTATCCAGTCCTCAGTGGGAATATCAGATTCTCTTGAGGAACTTGAAAAGCAGAATGTACATGCATGAAACACAGGTATATGAATTATTATAGGCAAACTAATAAAAATACTAAAAGAGGGGGAAAGTTATTGGGGAAAGAATGGCCACAGATGTAGTAGGGAGCAGGAGGAGCCTCTTGTTTCCTAGCACATCTGCTATGGAGAACTAGTTTTGGGGTTCTCATACAAGGTAAACTTCTTTTTACAAATGGCAACAAAGTCAGCTCCTTTTCAGAAGCCTAAGTAGTGTCCACAGGAGATAGGGGCTGGGCGAGGGGGAGGGGTGTCCTTAACTCCTGAAAGCATCTCACTCAATGAGGCTCCCTTCCAGGAGAGACAATTTTCATTGTCAGGAAAATCCATCTTTACAAAGAAGTTATCACGTATTAATCATCTCTCACCCTAGGTCTTCATGCCCCTGAGTCTAAGCACTATGTCTGCAGCTTTCACAAATATTTATTTTAGGGGTAAGAAAAAAAGAATCCGCACTGCATTTGGTAGTAGTTTTATTTCAGTTGCTTCAAAAAGTACCATCGACTGCATAAATCACGACTTGCTTTGTTGTTCTACTTACTTATAGTCCAATAGAATTGAACTAGTCAAATCCCTTTAAAGATGAACATTTTGTAAGCATAATCTCTTTGGAATCAAAGCATAATACAACCATAGCCTGTATGGAAATGAAAGCTCTTTAAAAAGGGATGAGGGGAGAATTTTGTTTTATTTTCTCATTTGAATAGAAGAGTAAGATGGCAACATATGGTATGTAGTGGGTGTTTGTGCTAAACATGTATATGTTCCACTGAAAATATCTGTTGCTTTCTTAACACAGAACCAGCAACTCAACTTGGCTGGTGCCTTTTTCTATAACATAACTAAAGAGAATTTCTAGAAGTCATAGTTAATCTTTCTTTTCAGTGCTGCTTTGCAAAACATAGTACTCTTGTGGTATAGTGGGTGGTATCATGAAGGTCAGCAGTTCAAACCCACCTACCACTCTGAGAGAGAAAGATAAGGTATTCCAGTTTAATGAAGTTGTACGGCCTTGGAACCCTTAAGTGGCAATTCTCTGTCCTGCATGGTCACTAGGAGTAGGAACTGGCCTGAGGGCAGTGGTTTGGGATTTATCAGTTAGTTGATTTGCTTTTCATTCCTTGAGCTGTATGTGAAGGCCCCATGCTAACTGCTCTCCATAAATATTTTACTTAAATATAGGGCCATGGAAAAAGGAGTATCATTTTCATTTTACCAAGGAAGGAACTGAAAACTGGAGCAATTAAATAAGTTACTTAAAGGCCAAACAAAGATGAACTCTTGTGTGGTGTTGATGAACATTGAATGTAGCATGCATCACCAGAAGGAAAACAAATCTTCTCTGGAAGAAATACTGGCTTTAAGGAGCCAGAATACTCCTAAAAAGGCAGGCTGATGAGACGTCATCTCATGTGACTGGGACACATTATCAAAAGGGGCCAGTCTTTGGAAGAGAACACCATGCTTGGTAGAGTATCGGGGATCAAAAGAAGGACTGACTGACACGGTAAGGATTGTGAAGGACCTGACCGTGTTTCATTATGTTATACACAGGTTCCCATGTGAGTCAGAATCAACTCAAGAATGCCAAACAACAACCCTAACATAACACTCCATCACATTTAGTGGAAACAGGCAGACCCATGCGTGAGATATTCTTGCCCAATCATCCCAAATCTACTGGATTTGATCTTCTTGTGGTCACTTCTAATTGTAGTAAGTTCGATAGATGGGGAGAAATGCAATTAGCTAAACAAGGAAGCCATCAGACAAATCCAGACTGTGGGACTTTCTGTAGGTAAGTGATGAAGGGTTCCTGTAGCAGTTAGATAGGAGGAGGCTGATATGCTGTGTGTTCAAAGAGACTCAGAGACACTGATCATAAACACAGCTGCCGAAGTGAGCAGAACAGCTGTAAGCAAGTTTTGTATCAATAAAGAAATCAGATGCAACTCATCTTGACTGTAGCAGTGGAGTCAAGTGTGTTGGAAATAGTGGAGTTGGCTCAGGAAAGGGTTCTTTCAGGAAAGGAACTTCGGTTCAGAGTGATTATTCATACGGTCACTATGAGTCATGAGTCAGACAACTCGGTGGTACACAACAACAGCAACAACAAACAAGATGTACCAGTGGAACTGCAGTTATGAAATAAAATACTTTTCTCTTTTAAAGAGGCAATCTAAAGTATGCAAGAGGTAGAATGAAATGTTAATGCAACAAACAAATAAATAATGTTACCTTCAAAAAAAAACCTTTATAAATCAACAGTTCAAGCAAACCAGTCAACTAACAACAACTGTTGGATCTGGGTTATGGCTATGGATGACCACTATACATCATTCTCCCTATTTCTATGTATTTAACATTTTTACCAATCAAATATTTTCATGTAGCTGAGGATGTCAACTTTTATACATTCCATTAAAGCCCCTAGGTAGGCAATGATGCAAGCCCACCTGAGGCAGGCATTTCTTTTGCAGCTGAGGAAAAACCCCATTTTGTGTAAACTGAACCCACATACTTAATGTGAGCTCACTCAAATAATCAAGACAGTTGCAGAAACATGTGGATTTGGGGAGCAGAAGAGAACCAGGATGTTATAATGAAGCTGGGAGGGGTTGGTAAAGGTAGTACTCCAAATGCCGTGTGTCTAAGTTACCAAAAATACAGAGATAATGAGGATAAGTGACTAATGTGGGCATACTGCTTTATTTATATGCATTCTCAGATGTGTCATTTTATTTTCTCTTCATTGTGTCTTCTTTCATGCCATGGGATAGAAGTGTCTATCTTAGTTCTACAATGCTGCTATTCCTGCTATAACAGACATACCACAAGTGGCTGGCTTTGATGAACAGGGAGCTATTATTTTAACATTTTAGGAGGTTAAATGTCCAAGATGCTGGCTCTCGGGAAGATGTTCTGTCTCTGCAGATTCTGGCCCTTGCTTTCTTCAGCAGCTTTATACCTGCCATTCCTTGGAGATCTCCAGAGATCTTGGGCTTCACCAATGTCAAGGTGTTTCTCGGGGCTGGAGCCTAGATGTAAAATACATGCTTCATTCTTGGGTGTCTCTCTTAGAAACAAATTCCCTGTTCTCTGTTCATTTCCCTATCCCCCTTTGCTCTGATAAGGACAGTGACCTAAAGGTGCTACATCCCACCCTGACCCGCTAACAACTAATTGGCTGATCTAATCATGGGGACTACAGCACTACATTGTTGTTGTTTTTGTTGTGTGCTCTCTGGAGACTAAAGTGCGCCTGATACAGGCCATGGTTTTTGCAATCACTTGTTATGCATCAAAGAGTTGGACAATGACTAGGGAGGATAGAAGGAGAATTGACGCCTTTGAGCTGTGGTGCTGGAGAAGAGTACTGAATGTACCATGGACTGCCAAGAAAACAAACAGATTCATCCTGGAGAGGGTTAAACCAGGCTACTCCTTGGAGGAAAGGATTCTCGGACTTTGCCTGACATACTTTGGACATGTTGTAAGGAGAGACAGGTCTTTGGAGAGGGACATCATGCTTGGTAGGGTGGAGGGACAGCGCAGGCGGGGAAGACCCTCTATGAGGTGGATTGATTCAGTGACTGGGGTAATCGGGATGGGTGTGTCAGAGGCAGTGAGATTGGCACAGGATAGAGCAGGGTTTAGGGCTGTTGTACATAGGGTCGCTATGAGTCGCAAATGACTCGACGGCACATAACAACAACAACAACTACCATACAGTAGGAACTGACCCATAGCTGACCATCGGGGGAGGTTTTAGAGGCCGTCACACAGGAGGAGATTGCCCATCCTTCTCCCATGGAAAAGCTAGTGGCCTTGAACTGCAAGCCGTCACTTCCTAATCACCTCTAAACCCACCTCATTATCATCACAGGGGTTAAGACTTTGAATAATTACATTGTACTGAGAATCATGGCCTGGCCAGTTTGGCACATATCTGAGGAGTCACGTTCAATCCATGCCAATCACTTCCCCACCTTTTGTAGAAATTTCTTAAGAATCCTATCTAATCTTTTGAGTTGCTATTGTCAGTTGATGCCATACGTAGACTTCTTAAAAGAGTTTAATATCCAAGGGAGACATTCTTTACTTGTTAAACTTAACTATTGTTTGGTTTTGTAAAGAGTTCAGATAATTTTCTCAAGGCAATGGTTTCAAAATACCACTCAGGCAGCATGGATCCATAAATCTGAATTACATGAGAATTTTATATTCTGTCCTACATTCTCGCCCCTTTTGATCAAGTTTCTTCTGTAGAATATTTAAGCAAAATGGTAGTTGATGTCATCCAGTTCTTTTATCTTATATCTTATGGTAGAGGAGACAGTAATTCAGAGATAGAATGAGCTATGCATTAAATATTCTCCTTTCATTATGTATTCTCCTTCCTTTGCTGCTCCAATTATTTTCATGAACCATTGGCTGATCCTTCTTCCTAGTTCATCCCAGTCTGGAAGCACCACTGAAACCTGTTTAGCATCATAAGAACATAGAAAAGTCCACTGACAAAGAGGTAGTAGTTATGCATGTGATGCCGTTTGGGGAATAGAAATCAGATCTCCTACATGATATGTGAGAATCCTACCACTGAACCACCAATGGCCCAATTTCTTTAGAGTACCGTTTATATAGGAAGCTCTGGTGACCGAGTGGGTAAGGAGTTGTGCTGAAAACCCAAAGGGACGCAGTTCAAATCTACTGGTCTGAGGGACAATGATGAGCAGTCTCCTCTCGTGTGACTTATAGCCTCTAAAAACTCGCTGGAGGATCAGTCATGAGTCAGTTCCCACTCTACAGCATAACAACAACCATTTTTATACTTCTGATTTTTCCTTGTTGTTGTTATTGTTAGGTGCCATTATTCAAGTGCAACTCCTAGCAACCCTTTGAACAACAGACCTGAACCCTGCCCTATCATGAAACATCCTCGTCATTTCTATCACATGGGAGCCCATTGTTGAAATCTCTGTGTCAATCCATCTCACTGGGGGTCTTCCTCTCCCTCACTGACCCTCCATCTTTCCAAGCATGATTTCCATTTCCAAGACTAGCCTCGCCTAGCTACATGTCCAAATACAAGAGATGAAACTTTGCCATCTTTGCCTCCAGAGAGCACCCGGACTGTACTCTCTATAAGACATACCTGTTTATTCTTTTGGCAATCTGTGGGATATTCCATACTCTTTTCCAGCACCACAACCCAAAGGTGTTAATTCTTCTTCTGTCATCCTTATTCATCATTGTCCAGCTCTCTGATATATTGATTGAGAAGACCATGACCTGAATCAGACACACCTTAGTCTTCAAACTGACACCATTGCTTTTCAGTATTTTGAAAACATCTCTGACAGAAGACTTGCCCAATGCAATATGGTTCCTGATTTCCTAGCAGCTGATGCTAGTTTTTTTAAGAAGCAAATAATACTGTTATCTGGTAAAATGTGTGAACTAGGAGTTCCAGGAGGGCCTGACAGTGCTTTGTCTTGCACTGTCATGCCTCTAATTGTGCCTCATCCACAGTGCATCTTAATGGCTAGGTAAAGTTACTGGGTATGTGACTCAGAGGAAAGAGGGTTCCAGTATTGAACATAAAGCTGAGTAACCTGGCACCTGCAAGTCTTTCCCAAGTCTCAGAGTCCACACTAAATATTTTTGAGAGTTGACATCTTGACAAGGAAAGAAACCACACATGGTCAGAATGTAACTTCTTCCCACCACATTCAAAATGCAAAACACAGTCTCCTGATCCATCATAACTAAGTGATGTTCTCCATAAAAAATCTAGACACTCTCAGTTCCAGAGACCAATTGAAACTGCTAACCTTCACTGAGGAAATACTTGAGCACCTACTTTGTGCCAGACACAGGGTCTCCAATACAGATGAATCTTCCTAAACTGTAGCTTTTGGAAATCGTGGGTCGTGCAAATGGTTAGCACATTTAGTTGTTTATTGAAAAGTCGCAAGTTCGAGTCTGACCAGAGGGATTTCAGAAGAAAGACTTGGCTATCTATCTGTTTCTGAAAACAAACAAACAAACAAAACCAACAAATCAGCCAGCCAGCCACTGAAAACCCTATGGCTTGCAGTTCTACTCTGAAGCATGTAGGAGGCACTGTGAGTCAGAGGGCAGCTTGTAAACCAACGTCCTATGGAGCTGGCACAGGTTCTGTGCAGGTGGGCTCTGGTTCCCCTGGGTCCTATTGTTCAAGAGATGTCACGTGCTGGACTACAGGCATAGGGAGAATTTCAGCTTTTAAGCACATCCTCTAATTACTTAAATGGAGTCACTTCAATGACAAGGTTATTATTGGCCAGTGGTACATGTAAATGGATCTCTACTTCCAGCTTCTAAGGAAGAATCAGGTTGGGTAGTGGTGGGTTTTTTTTCTTACTTAAACCTCTGGTCTGACATTACCTTGAACTACAGGCAGAGCTAAGGTTTCCAACCCCCCCTCCCCCAGCCTGCCCCCTTCACAGGATATGCTAAGCCTCAGGAAGAATGCCTTAGTAAACATCATTTTCTGTTTAAACATGTTAATAATTGTCGAATTTGGTTTGGGGGAATGTTTTATTATAATGGCTGTTAGCAGCAAGGTCTCCAGTTTGCAGAGGAAAGCCTAGATGTCCCAAGGGTGGTCCTGAGCCCTGTGGATTAGCAGTCTAAACAGATAGGAACAACCTCTTCCATTAGGGAGAGGGGCAGGGGTCAAAGTTCATAGGAGAGCAAAGAGAGTTACAGTAGGATGGGTTTATTCCCATGCCCTGCCTTTCACAAATTACCTCAGGATCTGGTGAAAATGGCAGTCTTATTCAGGATATGGGCCCCCAGATGCTGTATTTCTAACAAGTTCTCAGGCCTGCCTGGCATTGTTGGTTCAAGGCCACACTTGGAGCAGAGGCTGGGCAGTGGGCAAAAACTAAAAAAGCAATGTACACTAAAAAAGCAGTGTGTTTGCTTCACCCTTTTAAAAGATTTTTTTTTCTTTTCACATTAAAGAACATCAGAGGAAAATATTTTTTTAAATATTTTTTTAATTGGGAAAAACATATTGGGGGTACAAGGAGGTGAGGGTTGGCGGCAGAAGGGCGAGGATGGGCCAGGATGCAGTTGCAGAGCTGCACAGTTTGGTCAGTGGGGGGAGCAGGTGAAGGAAATGATGAGGGTCCAGTGGGGACCGGATGCTACCGAGGAATGACAAGCATTTTCCAATAGTAATTAAACCAACTGTCTTATTGATTTGGGAATTGGATGCCGACTCACTGGCTTCTTCATGCTGAACAGGGCCGTAGATGTAAAGGGGGGAAGGGAGGACGCTTTATCACCTTACTGGTGGTCTTGGGTTACAGCTGCTTGCCTTCTTGCTCTGTTAGAAGATATTTTCCTGTCATTTGCTCCCCTCTGGACTGCAAAGTGTTTTCCCAGGTGGGTCCAGTGGGGATGGCTGGTTGAAACCAGAGGCTAGAGGAAAATATTTTAAATATATATTTTAGGTCTGTATTTCTTCAACTATACCCCAATGGGGATGACCTCAGGTCTTCATGTCACAAATATTGAGGGAATCTCTTAATAAGAGGAGAGAGAGGAAAAAAAGATATAAGCTTTGGAAACAAGTGTGAGAGTGCTGCCTGAGGAAAGAAGTGAGGATTTGTGTTAAAGCACAATTAAGATATACATTCTGCTTCATTCACACCTTTCAAGGCTTCTACAACAGTTCTCTTATCTAGACAAAAAGGAAAATTGAAGAAGGGAATAAAGATAGTACAGACTTTTTCAATAAATACCTTCAGTTAAATCTCTCATAACATTTCACCCCCACTGGAAAAGTCTTCCTACTAAAACATCCCTGTTGGAAATATTTTGGGAAAAGAACTTTCTGAATTGCACTTTATGTAGATCTGAATTGTCTTGGGTTGCTTTCGAAAATCCTGAAAGAAAAAGTAACTCTCTGCTTCAAACATTCAAGACCTTTTGACTCTCAGCAAAGCTAAGATTCCACTAACTCCAGACATCACAGTCCCCCAAGAATTTGGCTAATGTTGCATGAACTCAGAAATCTTCCACAGCGTAGCCCTCAGTTCAGCCTATCTCCCACTAAAACATGTATACACATTTAAGACAGGTGGTATATAACGCGCGTCTTCCTTGTCCATCTCTAAGCTCCACGCTCTGAGCTTGGCACAACCAAAAACTGCCATGACGGCGTGTTTATCTGTCTGTAGCAACATCCACAGCTACTCCTAAGCAAGTGAGTAAATGTGTCAAAAGAAGTGCCCTGGCTTTGCACAGGCCCCAGAGAGCAGAGTGTCATTTCCTGATCTAATGTCACCTCTGCCTGCGCGCAGTGAGCACCCCAGGCAGCACACGTGACAGAAGTCACAAGTCTGATCTCTGCCCCCTCTGCCTTCAGTGGTGCCCTGACCCATCGCCTCGCCTACCAGGTTCCCAAAGCGAACAAGTCCTGCCTCAGACCTCTCTCTTCCCAGAGAAGCAGTGATGAGCTAGGGGCCCCCTTAGAGTGCAGAGGGACAGGGCAGCCCCGCGCAGCTAATGAGCCCAGAGCCCTGAGCCTATTGTTCTCAATTCAGGAGCAGCAACAGGATGCCAAACAGCTAGCCCACCAGGCAGAGCACACATTCCAGAAATCTGGGCCGCCTGCCAAAGCAGCCGCCAGAGAACTCCCACCCCTGAAACCCAAACCTGGGGACCATTAGCCCAGGGCCCTGCCTGATCATGTGGCCCCGGGTGCAAGGGCAAAGCAGTCACTCTGGTAACCAAGCCCACAAGCAAACCCGTGCGTTTAGGCAACGCTTAGCTCACATCTCAGTGGCATGGACACTGAGCTGGCGCCAAGTGCCCAAGCCACGTGTCTCTGCTTCCTTTCCTCACCTTTGATTTGCTTCTACAGTTTCCCCGGGGTTAGCTCTTAATAGAAACTAAGAACACTTCTGGGATTTCCCTCTGTCGTTTTGGGATGTTGTCAAATAGTTTGCTTGGGACTTTGCTTGGTTGGGGATTCCCCACCCCTTTCCCATTGACAATTGCCCCAAGTCCCCTAATTACAGGTAATACCGAACTTTCCTACTGGCTGTTGTGGGAAACATCACCTAGTTTAGTACTGATACCACCTATCCTAGTGGAGGTCTGCACCACCACGGGGGACTCCCCCTCCCCAGGAAGGAAAAATAGAAGAAAACTGTAAAGTGGCCATCAGAGTTTTTTCCTAATCGATTTCCACTTGCAATGACATCACTAGGGAGTGGAGGTGGGGCAGGGACCATACCTGGTTACCGTGTTCAGAAAAAGTGGCACCAAAATGACTGACTTGGAAATCATTGTGCAATGTTTAGCAGCAATTTATTATTTTTAAATAAAAAATATTTCTCCCTAGTTATAACTTTTTTTAAAATTCCAACTAGTATATATCAATACACCTACAAAGGGAATAACTATGCGGATTTACTTTGTGGCCCATCTGAATGCATGCTGGGGTGGAGCTGTCATGATTACCCAATCACAACGCTGATTCCAGTCACATGGCTTTGTTTGCAATGTTGTTCTTTTCACTTGTCACCAGCATTTTTATAGTTGCTGATTTTGTCACTTTATCTAGTGGGTCAGCTACAATATTACAGTAGTTAGTGTTTGTGAATCTCTATCAATAACTTTTGATAAGGGAGCAGAAGTCAAAGGGAAAGGAGGGAAATGTTGAAAGGCTTCCTCTCAGTTACTAATGATGTTGTAATTCAATATAGAAAGATTTTACGGAACTATTTTGCTGCTAATATTCATATCATCTAAGGGGGAAAATATGTCTTTTTACAAATATCATGTATTTTAGTGCCCACAATGAGTTAGAGGCATTATGCGCATGTGGATGTTATTTGTATGGGCATGTTATAGAGTATTCTCCCTCTCCCTCCACCATCTCCCTCTCCCTCTCCTCTCCTTCTCTCTTCCTCTCCCTCTCTGTCCCCTTCTACCTCTCCCTCTCCCCCTCTCCCTCCTTCTCCCTCTCCCTCTCTCTCTCCTTCTCCATTTTCATCTCTCTCTCATTGTTGTCAGGTAACACTGACTCATAGCTGACCCTCCTGTAGGTTTCAAGGCCATAAATCACACAGAAGATTGTCCCTCTTTCTCCTTTAGAGCTGCTGGTGGATCCACATCACCAGAGAGTCACAGCCTTTGGTTTAGCGGCATTAGTCCCTTCAGAGCTCTGTGTGGTATTCTACTAAAGCATTTTAAAGTTTTGTCTATTATGTATTCTATAATTAAAACTGAAAACAGATATTACTATGGACATATTGTCTGGTACAGACAGAGGTCTGTGGATTACCACTGCCTACATCTACAGCACAACTGCCTTTCATTTTTTCTCTTGGCTGCCCTTGAATTTTAAGAACTCAGGTCTAATAGGAAGTGGTCCAAGTCACAATTCAAAGGGTCTCTTCCCTCATCTTCCCTAACTTCAAGATCCTCAGTCACCTCTGTAGTAGCACTGGACACTGCCAGACTGCCTCCTCCCTCACTACCCTGATTCCTTGTAAAAGGATCAAGAGTGACGTGAGGAAGGTCATATCTGACCTCTACTAACTCCACAAGGGGGAACTGCCCCCACCATCAACATCCACAGCACAAAACCAATTCCCATGCCATGTCCCCCACTCTCCCACACTCCTTTATGCTGATTACAACACATACCTTACTACTCTCTTGGGTCCTAAACCCGCTGCAACTGCTCACAGAACACACAGAACCATATTCATGATTATAGGGCTTATCGTTGTTGTTGTTGTTGTTGTTGTTGTTGTTGTTAGGTGTCATCAAGTACAACTCATAGTGATCCTATGAATCTGAAGATCTGAACCTATTCCCATCCTGAGCCATCCCAACACTACTGGACACACAAGAATCATTACAGCAGTCATCTTGTTGCACCTTGTTGAGGGTCTTCCTCTCTTTCACTGACCCTCCACCCTTCCCAACATCATGTTGCTCTCCAAGGAATAGCCCCTCCTAGCAATATGCCCAAAGTATGTAAGGCAAAGTCTCATCATTCTTACCTCCAGAGATCACTCCAGCTGTACCCTCTCTAAGACATGCTTATTCATTTTCTTGCCCATCCATGGGATGTTCTGTGCTCTTCTCCAAGACAAAAGCTCAAAGGCATAGGGTTTATTAGGGAAGTCAAAAGGCTATAATTCAGGTTGGTAGCAGAATACACTCACTAAGCCAGGACATCTACTGAAATGGGCTCTCAGGCCCCTCATCCCTCAAGCCCAGCCCTATGGATTTAGGCCTGTGTCACAATGTTCTCATCCTGCCAGTTATAGCTCTCCTCTCGAGTCCTCTAACAAACTTGGGCAAAAGCTCCTTGCTCTGATGCCATGGCGTAGCAGTCCCAAGGTCACCTCTGTCTCACGTCAGGTCTCTGCTTCTCAGCTGTGACTGCAGTGACTCGCCTGTAACTCTGCCTGGCCAAGAATTTCTTGCCCAAAAGGGCATGCTACATTCTCCATTTCTTCTTTTCTGGTAATGAGATTTTCATGTTCTGCTGCTGAGTCTGCTCATTTGAGTGGTGAGACTAGCCAATCACCTTGAAGATAGACTAACATAACCTGTTTGTTTATTCTCACTTGTCCACATGACCAAGTCAAAGTGAATGGCTAGTAAAGCCATTTTGAAAAATAAACCATTAATACCACACTCCTTCTACTCCTCCAGTTCCTATCTGCTCCCTGCCTGAATTCTGCCTCCTCTCTCCCTCCCATTTCTTCCATCTAAGCCCTCAAACACCTCAGCATCCCCTTCTCATCGATGACTCCCAAGACCACCCGCCCCCTGTCTGGCATTCCTGAAAAGTACATTTTATAGCTTATAAGACATGTCCACCTGGAGCCTAAGCCAACACCTTAAATGTATTGTGTCTGAGGCTGAATTCATCCTCCTCATAAAAAAACTGGTCCTTTCTCTCACTGTCCTTGTTTACCTGAATGGCGTCACCATTTTCCAGCACAGATTGGCTTGAAACCCAACAGTCTCATAATTTCCATCTCTCTCACTTGGAAACATAAAATAGTTTCCAAGTACATTCTTCCTCTCTGACCTTTCTCTTCTCTCTAGTCCCATTGCCATTATTCCACCTAGATTTATCTATATCTCTAATTGATCCCTGCCCCTTTTAATCAGAAAATACTAGAGCAGAACTGGCCCTTAAGAAGCATTTTATTGATCTCCTTATTTTCACAGATGAAGGCACTAGTGCCTGGAAAGTGCCCTAACAAAGGTCGCAGAGGCATTCCAAGGTGAAGTCACCTCATCTAACTTTCCTAGACATTATTGTTCAAATAACTAATTCAAATACAGCTGTCAGGACTCACAGTACCATTTCACTACTAATATCAGTCTATTTGCAAAATATAGTCATCCTTTCCAGTCTCCATGCTTCGCTTATTTTACTTCTTGGAGTTCTTCTCCTCTTTCCTACGCTACTAATCAGAGATTACCTCAGATTCCACTTCTTCCAGAAAGCCCACAGTGATCTCCTCCCACTCCTTCTTTTGAACTCCAACACCACTTACTTGCATCTCTCTCAGTACATGAGCATAACCCTTCCTTCATTGCAATTGTCCATACTACTCACTTAGGTTTGTAACATATTGTGATGATCTGCTCAAGAACTTCTCACATGAATTGCATTGTATGTCTTGTTTTTCTTGGTGGATGTTGTTCCGTCAACACCAACTCAAAGCAGTCTACGTAGAACAGAACAAAATCCTGCTCTATTCTGTGTCATCTTCACAATCTCCATTGTGCATACGTCCATGGTTGTTTTCACTGTGTCAATTCATTGTATTAAGAACCTTCCTTCCTTTCACCAACTCTCCAGGTTCCCAAGCGTGGAAACTGTTCCAAGGACAGGCTCTTCCTTCCTGACAACATGTTTAAAGTAAGTGAGACAAAGTCTCACAATCTTTACTTCTAAGGAGTAATTTAGCTGCACTTCTTGCAAGATGAATTTATTTTTTGTTCTGCTAGCTGCCCATGGAAAACTCAACGTTCTTTGCCCACATCACACTTAAAAGGCATCACTCCTTCTTCAAGTCTTTTTTCACTAACCACCCAACTTTCAGATGCGTAGGAAGTGATTGGATACACCATAGCTTGGTTCTAGTGCACCCTAGTCTTAAAAGTTACATCCTTGCTCTTTAGCATGCTAAATAGGTTCTCTACAGCTAATTTGTCTAGCACAATAAGTCTTTTTTTTTATTTCTTGACTGCTGCTTCCAGAGCTGTTGATTGTGATTCAAGTAAAATGAAATCATTTAAAATTTCAGTCTGTTTTCTATTTAACATGTTGTTTATTGCAAAAATTTCAATTTAAAGACTAAGGTACACCTGGACCAAGTCATGGGCTTTGTAGGATTTGCTTTGGTGGTGGTGGTTTGTTTTGTTTTGTTTTCCAATTGCTTCCTCTGCATCTGAAAATTGGATAGGGAGTACAAATGACAGAAGAAGAATCAATGCCTTTGAATTGTGATGGTGGAGAGTAATACTGAATATCCCAAAAGAACAAGCAAGTGTGTGTATCTTGGAAAAAGTGCAAACAGGGGTGCTCCTTGGAGGTAAAGATGATGAAACTTCATCTTATATACTTACATACAGGTGGGACCAGTCTTTGGAAAAAGACATCATGCTGGTAAAAAGGTAGGGTCAGAGAGAGATAACCTTAAGGAGGTGGATGGACACAGTGACTATAATAGACCTAAGCAAGGCAGAGATTGTAAGGATGGGGCAGGTTAGGGCGAGGTTCAGGTCAGTTGTTCATAGGCTTCTTATAAGCCCTAGTCCACTTAATGACACCTAACAACAATTTGTTATTGTTGTTGTGATGTGTCATCGAGTCAACTACAACTCATAGCAACCCATGTACAATAGCTCAGAACTCTGCCTTATTCTGAGCCAATCTCACTGTCTGTCTCTGACACACATCATTACCCCAGTTACTGTGTCAATCTACCTCGTCTGGGGTCTTCCTCTCCTGTGCAGTCCCTTCACCCTTCCGAGCTTGACATCCTTCTCCAAAGATTGGTCCCTCCTGGCTACATGCGCACAGTATGTGAGATGAAGTCTCAAAATCCTTGCCTCCAAGGTGCAGTTTGTTTTTTCCCTTTCCAGGACAGACATGTTAGTTCTTTTGGCAGTACATGCTATGTTCAAAATTCTTCTCCAGCACCACATCTCAAAAGCATCAGTTCTTCTGTCATCCTTGGTCATTGTCCAGTTATCTGATACATAGCAAGTAATTGTGAAGAATATGGCCTGGATCAGGCACACCTTAGTTTCTAGACTGGCATCCTTACTCTTCAGCACCCTGGAGAGGTCTCTGACCACAGATTTCCCTAATGCAATTCGTCTTTTGATTTCTGACTGCTGGTGCCAAGAGTGTTGATTATGGAACAGAGCAAGCTGAAATTGTTAACAATCTCAATCTTTTCTCAATCTATCACAATGTTTTCAGTTGGCCCAGTGGTGAAAAATCTTTGTTTTCTTGATATTGAGCTTCAATCTATATTGCAAACTACAGTTCTTGACCCTGTGCAGCAAATGCTTCAGGCCCTCCTCAGTTTTAGCAAGGTTGCGTCATGGCATAATTTAGGTTGTTGATGAGTCTTCTTCCAATCCTGATGTCATATTCCTCCTCATAAAGTCCAGCCTCCTGAACAATCTCTTCAGTATACAGATTGAAAAAGTATGGAGACAGGACACATCCCTGGCACACTCCTTTTTTGATTTTGAACCATGCAGTGTTTCCTTGCTCTTTTCTGGCGACTGCCTCCTGGCCCACGTAAAGGTTTCACGTGAGCACAGTCAACTATTAGTTATTAAAAAATATGTATGTGATGAGGTCTCCTGCACTACTTTTGCTCCTCAAATCCACCTTTCCAGGAATGGTCTAGGTTGCTGAAAGGAAGTAAGAAGTTGGAGAAAAGTGTGTAATGTAAACAAGAAACTCTTGGTATCAGGAATGACAGACATCTCAGCACTTCAAGGCCATTTATCTTGGGTCAGTCTTCCTGCCTTTGCTCTGCTGTTGGGCTGATGCAGACACTGTTCTGTGCACCTTCTCCTCACTCAAGAACAAAAAGCAAATGTGATTCATCTTCTGAGGTTGTGAAAGCAACCAGGCCATTCTGCCATGGAGCCCATGTCACAGGCGCAATTCAAATTTTCTGTAAGAGAAAAATGGAAAATATCCTAAGTCCAAAGAAGGAGCACTGGTGGCATAATGCATTACATGTTGCACTGCTAATTTACAGGTCAGTGGTTCAAATCTATCGATCGCACCATAAGAAAAAGATAAAAATCTCCTCCTGTAAGATTATAGCTTTGGAAGCCTCATGTTCAGTCACTATGAACCATAATAGACTCCATAAAGTGAGCTATAGACCCACAGAGTCATGAGAAGTGAAGTCATCTTGAAGGACACTTGAGCCTTTGACACTGAGCATGACCTATATTTTCCACTCTTGGTGGAAGGATTTGTTGTGGAAATATAGTAGGCCCAGGACCCGCCTTGGAAACAGCTGAATTGCCAGGAATTAAAGCAAATTTCTCAGGGTCAATAGTAGATAAGAAACTTTGGTGGCACCATATTTAAGCATTCAGCTGCTAGCTGAAAGACTGTCAGTTCAAACCCACCAGCAACACAAATGGAGACGTTCTACTCTGTCTGTCCAACAGGGTCACGAAGAGTTAGAATCAACTACATCACAGTGGCACTGGATAATTTATAAAAATTCTCTAAGCCTGACCCAATTTGCAGTTACATTCTTCTTTGGGATAAAATGGAAAATTCATCCCTTTTTTTATACTTTTATTTCATTTTATTAGTGTGTGTGTGTGTGTGTGTGTGTGTGTGTGTGTGTGTGCAGTCAAATCAGATCTGAATGGTACAGGAGAAGGTTGCCCCTCCTTCTCCAGCAGGGTATCTGGTGGATTTGAACCGCGTACCTCTGGGATTGCAGTGCAGCTTCTTGCCACTAGGCCACCAGAGCTCCCTGAAAATTCATTCTTTTAAAGAACATTTTCATAGTTCTTTAAAAGGCTAGAAATTCTTATTCTTAATATTTTCAATGAAACATTGTTAAACAGTTTTATGGAAAGGGGAAATCTTAAAAAAAAAAACAAACCCAAAAAACAAAAATCAAACACTTTCGAATAATCTGTTTAAGAAGTAAATACAGCTAAAATATTAAATGCACTTTTGTTGTTCTGACTCCAGGCTTGCTTCCCTTTGGTGAGTTGTGAGGAAGAGAAAGCCATGAAATGAATTGATTCAAACAAGCATGGTGAAAAGAGCAAAAAGCAGACATTTCATTTCACTTTGAAACTTTATTCCATTCCACAAATGTGCATGTTTATTCAGAATCCATGTCAAGTCCAAGAAGACATTGCAGGCACTTTGTCTGCCAGCAAGGGTGTCTTCAGTCATGACAGAGAACTTGACATCTGCCGTGAAAGGACACCATGACATTCATCCACTGAAAAAGGAAGAGGAAACAAATGTCTTTATCATAAAAGTTCTTAGCAAAATTCATCCCAGAGTCTTTTTCCTTTCTGAAACAGGCAGCAAATATTTTAATATGACCAGAGTCACGAACAAGAGAGCAGATGTTAACGACTGTTGAAGTCAAGAGGACCACAGCTTTTTTTTTCTTTTACATAATCAGCCTCTAAACCGTTTTAAAGACATTTTAGGACAACCTAGAAAATAACACTTCATCTGGGTGTGTCAAAAAGTGGATCCAAGGCACAAAAGAATTTTTGATTAGTTGAATAGCTTTCCCTTCCCCTCTCTCTGTTTGAGAATCATTCCATTAAAAAAAAAAGGAGGGCTTCAAATATTACCTGTATTTAAGAAGTGGGAAAACCTGCTGTCAATACCTGATCCCGGCCATGGTCTTCACAGTTACTTGTTATGCAGCAGAAAGCTGAACAATGGCTAGGGATGATAGAAGGAGAGTTGATGTCTTTGAGTTATGGTGCTAGAGAAAAGAATTGAATATACCATTGACTCTTAAGAGAAAAACAGGTTCATCCTGGAGAGGGTGAAACCCAGCTGCTCAGGATTCTGAAGCTTCATCTGACATACTATTGGCATGTTGTGAGGAAGAACCAGTACTTGGACTGGGATGTCGTACTTGGGAGGGTGGAGAGACAGCGCAGGAAAGGAAGATCCTGGATGAGATGGATTGACTGAGTGACTAGGGTAATGGGGATAGGTGTGTCAGAGACCACAAGATTGGCTCAAGATAGAGCAGAGTTCAGAGCTGTTGTACATAAGAGTCGCTATGGTTCCAAGCAACTGGAGGGCACATAACAACAACAACAACTTTACTTGAAGAGAATTAACTCCCTCTGGGGACGCACTTCCTTAGAACCACACCATCTTTCATCTTTTGTGATCACTCTTCCTCTTCATTCTGCCTAAGAAGATCAACTCCCTGCTGTAAACAGTTCCTGAGCTCTCCCTGGCTCTCTGGGTGCAGTTCCCTGAGTTCCTCTCCTATATGGTCTTTCTGGGCCTGAGTTTATAATTCTGTCAATATGGCTGGTTGGAACTGCAATCCACCCTGCGATTGGTCTATTTTAAAAACCTGGCAGAGTTTGGTCAAATTGCTATGCAAGGATGATGCCCTACAGCCTACTTTTAGGAGCAGTGACTGGAAAATGCAACTATTGGGCTCTCTCTGTCTGGACCGAACAAGAGAGATGAAAACCCAAGACGTATAGAAACAATTAGTGCAAAAGATTAATACATCACACGAACTCTAACCTCAACTACCCTAAGACCGGAAGAACTAGATAGTACCAGCTACTATTGCTGACTTTTCTAAAAGAGATCACGGTACAGGATCCATGATAGAGTGGGAGGAAAATGTGGAGTAAAACTTAGAAGGAAAAAGTGATCAAACTTGCTGGTCTAGTACAGACTTGTGAAGCCTTTATTAAACTTTTGAGCAGATGTATGCACACCCATGTTATCGCAGCTTTGTTCACAATAGCAAGGAGTTGGAAACAACCTAAGTGCCCATCAACAAATGAATGGATAGAGAAGCTGTGGTATATTCACATAATGGAATACTGTGCTGCATTGAAAAACAAGGAACTCATGCAATATTATTCAAAATGGGTGACCCTGGAGGACATTATGCTGAGTGAAGTATCTCAGTCACAAAAGGACAAATACTCCATGGTGCCACTGTTGTAAAAAGGGACTGACATTGGGTTTGGGGAGAGACTGAGAAAGATGGGTCCAATAATGTATACTGCATTGAAACAGATGAGGGAAAAAACTGTTTAAAAGGGATATGTCATTAGGTATTTTTTTCATGACAGGAGTCTAGAGTGAAGGCTACATGGTGGAGTGGAGCTGGGGGGAGGGTTTGTAAAACAATGAGATAATTTTTCTTTTCTTTTTCCAAGAGGGTAGGGTACTAGGAGGGAGGGTTAGGAGGGGAGAGAAGTGCAACAATGAATGAACGGAAATACAAAATCTCCGTAAATTTTTACTGAAATTAATAATAAATTAAAAAAAATATTTCTAACAGATTTGCCCAATGCAATATGTCATTAGTTTGCTGACAGCTCTTTCCAAGAATGTTCATTGAGTATCCAAGTGTAATAATATGCTTGATAAAGTCAACCTTTTCTCCATTTTATCATAAAAAAATAAAAAACGTTTGAGCATGGAACTAAATTCAATCCTATGCTCAACTTTTAGCCAAATAATAGCCAATCTTAGAAGGTAGCCTACAAAAAATAATGCTAGGTAGGTACTAATTCCCTAGAGCTATCAACCACACAATAACATGTGCAGTATTTGCCTAGGAAGAAAGTTCAAGTGATAGTAAAGGTAAGAGAGAAAGACGGATGGATAGGAGACACACAAGGAAGAAGGGGGAAGAATATTGTGGGGATGATGTGGAGATCATAGTATCATAACAACAAAAATGTGTATAAAACCAATTATTCTGTAAATTTCACTCAAAGAACAATAAACAGTTAAAAAGAGAGAGAGTGAAGGGTGAAGCCATCTAACAAGATAGGATTACAAGGATTGATCAGTCTGTGATACTCCCAAAGGGATCATGTCTTGATATGGATGAAGGGTTTGTGTATGTTCGGGCCAATCCAGCAGAAATTTGGGGAAGCCCTCACAACCATTAAGAAGTGTCTGGGGTAGAATATATCCTTTGGACCCGAGACCCCTGTGCTTAGAACTTCCTAGACCAGAGACAGAGCAGCAATATTGAGGACCACAAAGAACAGGGAGAAATATGGTGAGAGCACAGCAGAGTCAAGAGGCTGAAAAATAGCATCAGCAGTCCAAGTAGCACCAACCATAAGACCACACCAGACAACTGTGGTGGACGTGCTGCCCATGGAAAGAGGCGGCCCCAGTGGGCTTACAAGCCAATGGATAGAGAAGCTGAGCGCCTCTGGACAGAAAGCTTATTAGTGGAGCAAGGTGCCTCTGGACACTTTTCAAAGAAGTTAAAATAGCTGTTAACACTTGCAAAGTAGGACAGAAACCTAGAAGAGCTTGATTAACAGTGGAGAGGTGATCGAAGGGAGACTGATGGTGGGGAAGGATGATCTGGTCTGCTCTCAGGTATGGCCAAAGAGTATCACCAATAACACAGCTTAGAAAGGCAGCCTACGTGTGTGCATGGTCCAAGCAGACAAAAAAGCTGTCCTGATTTAAGAACTGTGTCCTGTCTCCAGAATTGTAAAAAATCACATGACTGTGAGTACAGTCTAGAAATTCTGTGTATCAATGGTTTATAGACCCTAGTAGAGTTGAAGAGAGTGCCGTGGGAGGGGTGACTTGTTGTTAGACGTAGTGAAAAGGCTGGAGAATGGATGTGTGTTGTTTTTCACCTCATCTCTCATTTCCATTGAGTTGGCATTAATTCATAGCTATAGCTGATCTTCAGTGGGTTTTCAGGGGTTGTAAGTTGCATGGGAGGAGATTGTCCATCTTTCTCCCCTGGAGCAGTTGATGGGTTCAAATCTCTTGCCTTTGGATTGTCAGTACAAGTCCTTACCCACTAGGCCACCAGAGCTCCCTCTTCACTTCATAGGACCCAGCTTTGTGCTGGTAATGATTATTCTCGTCCTTCATGGAGATAGTTCTGGTGCTAGATTACACTGGGAATGCTTAGTGCATCAGGACTGCTACATATCCGTATTACCTAGATCCGAGCTGCCACACAACAAGTCAACATGTTAGGAAACTGAAGAATCATTTGTTCTAATGGATTGGCATGCATGCAATCACTGCAAAAACATGCCAAGTCATCTTGCCAAAACTCTGTCCTTACTTTAAAATCTAAATACCAAACAGGGCTTGTTTTTAACGTAATGCTCTATTATCAGTTTGGACCATAAACTAGAACATGGGAAACAAATCCGAATTGGCCCACATCAAACACAAACTGACACTTTCCTGTTTTCACAAACTGATGAGAGATCTCTGGAGTCATCACAGGATATATTTAATGTCTCTGTTTCTGAACAAAAGTTATCAGATGGCAAGAATAATTCAGAAATTTTTGACTATTTATGAGAGTTATTTGACTTCTTAGATACCTTTGTTATTGAGAGGTAAATCCAATATAGTAAATTCACCATGTTAACGTGCATAATTCTGTGAGTTTAGTACATTCACAAGGCTGTGTAGCCATCACTATTATCTAAGTACAGAATATTCTAGTATGCCTAAAAGATAATTCATGCCTATTGGTAGTTTTTAGGGATTGAATTTCACCTCCAAAAATATATGTTGGAATTTATCATGGATTGAATTGTGTCACTCCAAAATATGCATATACAATGATGTAATATGGATATTATGTGATAATTTCCTGTGATCAGATAAGCCAAACAGCTTTGAGAAAATTAAAGGATGGGATATGAGATACTACAACCTCAATCCCATTCCCTGAACACCTCATCTACAATACCTTTGATCATACAAGAGATGAAAAGAGAGAAAATGGAGAGGAGAAAGTGAAACTCAGAACCACCAAGAAAAAAAAGAACTAGAGCAGAACATATTGTCTGAACTCAAGGGAACTCAGGTTCTTATGCTGAATGATTCCTGGAACCAGGAGACACAGAAGGAGAGCCTTCTAGGATTCAGGGCTTGAATTGTGTCTTCTTAAATAGCATGTATGTAATGATATAATGTGGAATCTATGTCATAATTCCCCCTGGTCTGATAAACCAAAGAGTTATAAAAGAATAATAGAATATGTTGTTATTGTTATGTGCCTTTGAGTCACCTGTGATTCATAGCAACCCTAGGTACAATAGCTCTGAAAGTGCCCTACGTTGAACCAGTCTCACTGATGCCGGCACACCTAATCCCATTCCCCTAGTTATCATGTCAATCCATCTCATCCAAGGTCTTCCTTTCCTGTGATATCCCTCCACTCTTCCAAACATCATGTACTTCTCCAAGGACTGATCCCTCCTGGCTATGTGCCCAAAGTATGTGAGACAAGCTTCAAAATCCTAGCCTCCAAGGAGAAACTTGGTTTCACACTCTCCAAGACAGACCTACTTGTTCTTCTGGATGTCCATGGTATGTTCAAGACTCTTCTCCAGCATCACAACTCAAAGGCATCAATTCTTCTCTGTAATCCTTAGTCATTTTCCAGGTTTTGAAGCATAGTATGTAATTGTGAAGAGCATGGTCTGGATCAGGTGCACCTTAGTCTCTAGACTGATATTATTGCTCTTCAGTACTCTGGAGAATATAGCATTCACCAATTCCATCTCAGCCCTATCAGATATATGGGAAGTTTCCTTAGGATATAGCCTGTAATACTGTGTATCTCAGTAGAGAGAAAAGAGAAGTGAGCCAGGAGCAGAGAGCCCTCAGTGTCACCAAGGAAAAATCACCAGAAAAGGAGAATATTCTTTTGGACTCCAGCCTCTGCTTGAGGAGACTTCCTGATTCTATGGGAGGCCAGGACATATGGACATCTCCAAGGAATGTCTGGACTACAGAGGCTGAAGAGAACAAGGACTTTCCTCCATAACTAACAGAGATAAAACAGGCCTTTCTCTGAAGCTGGCACCTTGAATTTAGACATCTAGCCTCCTAAACTGTTAAGAGAATAAATGGTTTGTTAAAGCCATCCACTTGTAGCATCTCTGTTATAGCAACATTAAATAATTAAGACAACTTCCTCTAATGCCAACAGCTAGATTTGCACTTCTAGTTTCAGAAACTGTTAGATAATAAGTTTCTGATTGCTGAAGCAATCAACTTGTGATATCCCTGTTACAGCAGCACTAGACAGATAACACAGAATCCTACTCAGCACATCTGGGACTAGGTGTCTCCTTAGTAAGTTGATGTGACCCTATCAGATACTATCAACACTAGCTGAAACTTTATGGAAAGATAATCAAAGAACTCTGGGAATGGCAAGCTAGAGAAACTAAGACAGACTGTCTAGGAGCCCTGAATTCAGACTTCTAGCTTTCTAAACTGAGAAAGCTAATTTCTGCTCCTTACAACCTCTCATTTGTGGTATTACTGTTACAGCAGCACTAAGAACCTGAGCACTCATTCTCCATGCCCCACTGCCTCAGTTCACAGCAACCACTTACCTACTTTCGTTCTCTGCGATATCACTAGTCTGGATATTTCACACAAATAAACGCATTACTGACTCTCCGTGGGGTTTCTGGGGCTGTAAATCACACTGGTGGAGATTGCCTAGCTTTCTCCTTCAGAGACACTGGTAGATTGGAACTTCCAAGGAGACCTGGCCTTTGGATTGCCAGGCTGAACTACCAAAGCTCCCTTTTCAAATGAATAAAGCCTAGTAAGTGTAAATTGAATCTAGATCCTTAGTATAGCGTTTTCAAGATTCATCCTTGTACCATGTACCTATTTCTTTGTATGGCTCAATAGGTGATTGTTTGGATACAGCACATTCTGTTTACCCATTTTTCTGTTGATGGACATTTGGTGGGTTTCTACTTGAGAATTACAATGAGTACTATCTTAAACTATAAACGCGATACTGCAAATTGATGGATTAGAGAAATAGAAATGTATTCTCTCCCAACTCAGGTTAGAAATACAAATTCAGAAATTGAAAAGGCAATACAACAACTTCCAACCAAGAAAAGCCCTGGACCAGATGGTTTTACAAGTGAATTTTA
>NW_006399885.1:3086051-3119646 GCF_000299155.1 Elephantulus edwardii | reverse complement strand
TCAATAAAGGAATCATTCTATGCTTAAAAAAAAAAAAAAAAAGAAATACAAATTCAGAATTCCCACTCAAGGAAAAGGCTTTCTCTCTGTATCAGCTCTAGAGAAAAGCCCTTATCTCCTTTCAGCAACTGTGAACTTCGCATCCCTTGGACAGCTCCATGAATCTTGGCATCAATATTTTTCATCTGTGTCGAGAAAATTCACAAGACAGAGATCTTGGGTCCTAAATGTAGAGCACTTTCTGCTCCAAACTCTTCCTTTTTGATGGTAGTGAAGTCTCTCTAAGCTCTGTTCACTTATCAGTCTCTTCTTTTTTTTTAGAAGAGATTGACTCAAGATGTAACTTAATTCTATAGATAGCATACTGCCTCACTAACAAAACTTTCACCAACCTTGAGTCATTAAGAATCATGGTCTAGCCAAGTTGATATTCAAGAAATATACAATTCGATCCATAAAAGTATAAATGCTACCAAAAACATTAATGTAGAGGGGGTTTTTATGGACACATGCTTTAAATTCTCTTGGGAAAATGCACTTTTGTTAGTGAGTTCATTTTCTGGTTGCTCAATCTGAACTTAAAGCAGATATTAGGGATGACCCTTGCTATAGCCACACATAAACTGGTCCCCAAGTCTCCTTTTACTATTATCCCCTTTTTATTATATTCCAGCTACTTTCAAATCCCTTAAAAATCTCATTTTTCCTCTACATTTAACCATCATTACTTAACTCTATATCTATCACCACTGTTGCTCTCTCTAAAAAGTTCCTAAAATGTTTACTTGAATGCAGTAGTTTAGTCTTATTAATTCTCCCCTAAGTTGTTATCTTAACAACAAGCTTTAAAGCAATCTTATAGTTCTAAATATTTTCCATTAACATCCATTCTTAATACTGGGCCTCTAGTCTTCTATGGAGAATTTTCTTTCATTGTATTTATATCTCCTACTCTTGCCTTACCACACAAAGTCCAACCAATCAGCAAAGTAGCTTCCTGTCATGGGCTGTTTTATTAGGTGCCATCAAGTCAAGTATGACCCATAGTGATAGTGACACTATGAACAACAGATCTGAACTCTGTCCTATCCTATGCCATCTTCACACTTCCTGACACACCCGTTACAGGAGTCACTGTGTCAATCCACCTGGTTGTGGGTCTTCCTTTCCTTTCCTGACCTCTGCCTTTCCAAGCATCATGTCCCTCTCCAAGGAATAGCATCTGCTAGCAACATGCCTGAAGTATGCAAGGCAAATCTTTATCAACTTTACTTCCAAAGAGCGCTCCAGCTACACTTTCTCCAAGACATATTTTTCAGTGCTCTTTTCTGACACCAGAGCTCAAAAGGCATCAATTCTTCTGTCATCCTTATGCGCTGTCTAGCTCTCAGATGCACGACACTAACATTCACTAACATTTTCCATTACTCAGCTAAAATCTCTGCAGAACCAATCACTTAGTTGTAAACCAGTCTTTGTGACCTAATTCTGACTCAGATCATAAGTTAATGTGAAATAAAATATGCCATCCAACCACAGATGATATTACTCTGAAGATGGAATTGCAGCCTCCACCTATGCCCAAGCTGTAAGTAACCTCAATTTTATCTACTTAAATGCAAAGACAGAGATGGTTGATCTTCTTCATTGTCATATCCAAGGCTTATCCTATGCCTGCACATAACTGTCTCTCAATAAACAATTGTTTAATAATCTAATAAATACAAGAAAGTAAATCTTATTGCCATTGAGTTGGTAGGGACCGACAGTCCACTGTGTTTCCAAGGCTGTAAATCACCCAAGAGGAAATTGTTTATCTTTCTCCCTCAGAGCCTCTGGTAGATTCCAACAAACAGAGAGACATGATGGTCTGTGGGTTGGCAGTACAATTGCCTAAAGATTACACCACTAGAGTTTCCCTCATGGATACAAGAGGGAGGAAAAGTCTCTTCTACCCAGAACATTGATTTATTTTCTCTTTGCTCATTTATGTACGATGTGTGAACCTCCATACTCACCACACTATTAATCTTGGATGCATGAACCCTTCAACAAAGGAAACTGATTTTTGTTTTCTTTGCTTTGGGGAAATATTACAGTTTATGACACTGATGACAACAGCTGAGAGACTAAAAACCAAATCTTAGCTCAAACTGCATAATTCTACTGAAAATAGTACCTCATAGCTCAAAATCCTTTTGTTCCAGGGTTTTTTGTTTTGCTTTTTCTTTATTTCTACATTCTCTGAGTACAAAGCACTTGTACACAGATTTTTCTCCCTGTGGTGTTAACCTAAAAGTTGGCTTATTTTAGCCATTATTTAGCCATTTCTGGTATCTAGCTACCTTAACTGCAGACATGGTCTTTCAAATCATGATGGTCTTGCAAATCACCAACATCTGTAGGCTAGGATAAATGAAAGAGTGCTTTCCACACTGAGCAGCAAGACCCGAATGAGCAATACTTGAGATGAGCAAGACCCTGGTGGTTGAGAGAGAAAGAAACTATGGCCCGAGTGTTCTGCATTTGTGATGTCCATAGTTAAAAGTTTGGCTGTTCTTGACAGATGTTTGAAAGAGCAGCTGACTTATAACTGCTCTAAGGCAAATCTTGCTGAATGATTTAGATTTGACTTCTGATCTGAAACTGGAGCCTAAACTTATTGAGGAATTGTGCCTTGGAACTGTTGGACTAATGCCCAAACTTGTATTGTGAGATATTCTTTGCCTCACTAACTCATTTCCCTAATAAACTCCATTATGGTTCCATAACTGTGAGTATGTGAATCAGCAATGAATAAACATACCTTTTGCTACTGCTGGGGTACTAGAGGTACCATGGAGCTGGACTACAGGCTTTTTATCTGCTTTCTGCTCTGGGACAATGAGGGGCTCTGCTATTCTCATTCCCTCTGGTCTTGTCAGAGAGAAGCTCATGGTCCTGTGCCTCCACGCCCTGTTTTCTGCTTTTTTGACACTTCCTGAGTGCTCTCAGTCCTACAGGTGAGATAAGTGTAATGAAACTCCGCAGTATAATGAATAATAAGTATAATGAATCTCTACAAGTACAATGAAACTGTAGTACCCATGGTACCCAGAGTGTTTTCCTATTCCCATTTGCTCTGATTGTGACTCTGGTGCTGTCTCGTCCAAAGAGAAACTATATGATCATATGCCCAATCCATTTCTCACTTCTGGGCTTCAATTCCTTTTGTGTAAGGATAAAGCCTTCAGTTGACCTGGATTCTGCAAGCTATAACTAGCAGACCAAATTCAGCCTAACACTTATTTTTGTAAATAAAGTTTTATTGAACCAGAGCCATGAGTTTTGCTGTGTGTTTTGTTTGTTTTTTGAGAGGTTTTTTTTTTAAATTACCAACACTTTGGATAAGAATTGAAAAATGTTTTTATCATTTTCTCTATCTATGAAGCATAATTATTTACTGGTTTATCTGGGATAATTGTATATTAAATAAACTATAATATGTATAGAAAACAAAGAATAATTCCATTGGAAATTTTTATGAGAAGAGAATCCATTAGCATTAAATTGGTAAGAAAAATATGTCAAGTAGAATAAAAGAAAGTGTAGAAACAGTTCTAAATTTTCATTTAGTATAAATTTACTATGACCTTATTCTAAGGAGCTATGTTGATAGTAAGATTAAAGCATTCAGCTACTAACCCAAGTGCTTGTAGTTGAAACTCAGTAGCCCCTCCTTGGAGAAAAAGATGAGACACTCTGTTCCCATAAAGATTATAATCTCAGAAATTTTGTGGTGTAACAGCATCAGGATGGACAGTGAAGAGATTGAGATTGTTTACAGTTTTAGTTTGCTTGGCTCCACAATCAACATTCTTGACATCAGCAGCCAGGAAATTAAAAGATGTATTGCGATGTGAAAGTCTGCTGTTATGGACCTCTCCAAAGTACTAAAGAGCAATGGTGTCTCTCTGGAGACTAAGGTGCATCTGATACAAGTCATGGTCTTTGCAGTCACTTGTTATGCATCAGAAAGTTGGACAATGATTAAGGAGGATGGAAGGAGAATTGATGCCTTTGAGCTGTGGTGCTAGAGAAGAGTATTGAGGTTACCATGGACTGCTAAGAAAACAAATAGGTTCATCCTGGAGAGGGTTAAACTGGGCTGCTCCTTGAAGGCAAGGATTCTGAGGCTCCATCTAACATACTTTGGACATGTTGTGAGGAGAGACCGGTCCTTGGAGAAGGACATCATGCTTGGGAGGATGGAGGGACGGCGCAGGAGGGGAAGGCCCTCTATGAGGTGGATTGATTCAGTGACTGGGATAATAGAGATGGGAGTGTCAGAGACAGTGCGATTGGCACAGGACAGAGCAGAGTTTAGGGTTGTTGTACATAGGGTCACTATGAGTCGCAAGCTACTCGACGGCACATAACAACAACAGTTTCATTCTGTTCGGTAGGAGTGTTATGAGTCAGAATCAACTTGACTGCAGTGAGTTTGGTTTTGTTTGGGGTTTTTTGTTGTTGTTGTTTCAAGTTTGTTTATGTTTGTATTTGGACATTTTCATGAAGCATGTTTCTCAAAGAACTACACAACTACAAAACTTATAGGAAGGAGATGGAATCAAAACATCCAGCATGACCTTGATTTGATTTTGTGTTCAAATCTCATTGTTAATAAAACAACTGATTTCATGAAAAGTTGAATGTTTCTGAGTCTCAATTTCTTCAACTAGAAAATGGTATAATTATAATAGTATATTTTTACAGTCATTATAAACATGTAAAAATAATGTAAACTACTTAGTTCACGTGTTTCCTTACTCAGCATTGGCTATCATCCCTATGTTTTTAGGCTGCTATGGGAATTTAATGAGTAATATCAAACCATTGGCACATAGCTGCTGTTGTTGTTGTTAGGTGTTATCAAGTCGAGTACAACTAATAGTGACTTCATGAACAGTCAACTTGAAACCTTCCCTATCCTGTGCCATCCTTATCATTCCTGAAACAGTAGAGGCCCATTGCTGAAGTCACAGTGTCAATCCATCTTTTGGAGATCTTCATTTCTTTCAGTGACCCTCCATCTTTCCAAGCATGATGTCTTTTGCCAAAGAATAGCCTCACCTACCTACATATCCAAAGTATGAAAGACAAAGCTTGTCATCCTTGTTTCCCAAGAGCACTCTGGCCATACCCTTTACAAGATATACAGCAGTTACAAAAAAAAAAAAAGAAAAGAAAAAAGAAAGAAAGGTAGTTCTTGTAAAGGACAAACTAGTTGACACGGAACCAACTCTGACTGCTCAGGTGTGCTCCACTGTGCTCCACAGGGTGTTTAACAGCTGAGCTTTGACAAGTGGGTCCCTAACCTTTTCTGAGACACTTCTAAATGTACCCAAATCATCAACCTTCTGATAAACTTTTCACCACCCAATAATGACTCCCAATAACACATGAGTGGTCATAAATATAAAGGCACTTGATGAGAAGGACATCACGATGTTCTGCCATCTACTTCAGTACAGTCTTTCAGTCCACGATCACAGGACGTAGGAAGGCAAAACCAAGATGATAACCATTCCAGCCAAAAAACCTGAATATCAAGCCACCTGATCCTTGTAATCATTCCTGTTTCGGAGTGCATTTGCGAAAAGACTTGCAATTCAGTCACCCTGTTCCACACACGTGGAGCTCTAGTAACATAGAGCATTACACGGTGCACAGCAAACTAGAACACCAGCAACTGAAACCCAGCAGCTGTTCTAGGGGGGAAAGACGGTCTGCTTCTCCCGTAAAGATTTACAGTCTCAGAAACCAAATGGGGGCTCATTCTCTGCATGTGCTCCAAAGAGTACACAGCTCCAAAGAAACTAAGATGGACACAGAAAATGAACCACCCACAAGAGGAATGGCCACGTGGAGGTTTTTGCTGCACAGCCTGCATTCTATTACTCCCTCAAAACGAGGGCCAAACAATAACAGATGGGTCTTATATACATGAACACCCCCCCTCTCACAATCCAGCAAAAACTCTCAGCACGATTTTAATTAGAAAAATGTTTACTCAGTATAGTGAATAGATATTTATATTTTGTTGTCCCAAAGCAGGATTATTGGATAAACAGGAGGAGAGGAAAAGATGTCTAAAAGTTCTAAGCAATTGCTTTAGGAAAAAACTAAGTCCTCACAGTTCAATGGGAGGTGATAGTTTGAAGGAGAAGGATGTACACACACACCAGTTTGCTGTGATAGATTTTATAGTAGCTGAGGTTACGGAGAAAGCATCCTTTATCAAAGCCATATCAACAAACATGCAGGCTTTCTGGGATTCCCAGGCAAATTGTCACAGGCTTACATGCTATCATCTTTCTGAGAAAGAGAAGTAGGGAGAAGACAAGGAGCCAGGTTGAGAGAGTTTAAGTCCAATGTGTAATGTAGGACCCAGCACCACTGCTTTTGGACAATCCTTTTCAGTAGAAACACCCCTTTTAGGCATTCATCCACTTGACACTGGAATGTACAGAATGACTGTCAACAATCACAAAAAAGAAAAAAAAAGATTTGGATTTCCACAAAAATGAGCTTTTCCATCTTCCCGAGCTATTTCTATAGAAACATAATGTACTGCTGAGTATAAATAGAATCTGCGGCTGCTGGGAATTGTCTTTCCTTTGTCCCTCTATGCGAGCTAAAGATATTCACAACATAAGAAGAAAAATGAGTGGAGAACCATTAAGGACACCTTTGAAACACCCGCCAGAGTTATTTTTACTTCTTGTTTCTCATTCCATTGAAACAAAAGGTTCTAAAACGGGACTTGGCAAAGCCAAGGTTTGATACAACCATCTGGTATGTTCCTTGACAGCAAGAGGCCTACATCCTCTGTCTCTATGTCCACCTGGAGTGACATGAACACAATGTAGCCTCAGGAAGCAGCTCTGGGCAGAGGAGAAAGGGATAAGATCATGGCCTCTGAGAAGCATAAAGTGGACCCAGAAACTAAGAGAGAAATTTTGTCCACAGGATTAGATTAATACAACTCAATGATCTTTATTCGAAGTTGACAAATAAGAAGATGGAGCTACAGTATAACGCAAATTTTAACCAGATCCTTGAAAATATCCATTAGGCTTATGTTTCCTTTCTGCATAAAAAAAAAAATTCCAAACTCTACTGCACTCTAGGTTCATTGCAAACTACCATTTTCAGGATCATAGAACCCGCCTTCACTATGCTGTTTTTGCTGTATGTCAAACATTGTTACATTGTCTAATTTAATCTTCACAACAACCTGGGAGGTGAGGACAGTGCTTAGCATTCATTTTCCAGAGAGGCAAACTGAGGCCCAAATGAAGTGAACCAATTTACCTGACATCCTTGAACAAGTAGTTCAGAGCTGGAATTCAAACTCATGTACTCTAACCTCACAGCCCCTCTCAACCTTGCTGATCTTACCCTGGTGGTATATTGGTTAGAGATGTCCAGCTGCTGACCAAAAGTTTGTAGTTCAAACACCGAGGACTGCTGTAAACATTTGCAGCCTTGGAAACTCTGTGTTCAGTTCGACTCTGTACTACAAGGTCAAATCTTGATTGCAGTGGGTTGTGTTTTGTTTTCTTCATCTCCGGGACCCCCTTTCCCTTTATCTCTCTCAGTAGTGATACACCATCCTCTCATCCACATTTGTCTTACTATCCCTCACCTAGAATGTCCTTTCCCCTCCTCCTTCCACAGACTACTCTCTTCTCCATACTTGTTGTTAAGTGCCGAGAATCGTAGATGACCCGTAGCAACCCTATGAACAAGTCTTAAATACAAAACTTTCATCTTTTCTTCAATTTCATAGAGTTTCCTGAGGCAAGCTTTTTTGGAAATGGATGCCACTCCTGCTTCCAAGCGCGTTTTATTCGGGAGGCCCACCAAAATGGCCCTCAGGCCCAAAAGCCTTTTTAAAGGTGAGGCCAAATCCAATCAGCTCACAGCCTATTGTGAGCAAGAGCCACTCCCTTGTCTCAACCCCAAACCAGAAATCACACCTTTGCAGAATCTGGCTATTCTGCTTATGTCTAAAAATTTAACTTCGAAAATTCTTACTGAAGGCTTTGTGTGGCTATTAATTTTTAACAACTCTTTTCTCTTTTGTTTTAAATAAAGCCTTTGTACTCTTTGAAAATAAAAACTACATTTTATACTGTGTGTATTCCAGTACTAAGCAACTCGACGGCACATTGAACAACAACAACATTCCAGTACCATCACCACATTCCTGAAATAATACTGAAAATAAAGTATGTTGTTATTGTTGTTGATTATGGATGGTAGAAATCCCTAAAACTCTTCCCTTCGGAGACACCCCAACATTCTCATTCACCCTCTGAAATGAGGCAGGACCAAAGACCAGATCTAGTCCTTTCCATTCTGGTTTTCTCCACAGATCCCCTTTTCCCTCTGCTAGGATCACATGGCAAGTGATTAAAATCCACCAGCGGCTCTGTGAGAGAAAGATGGACAATCTCCTCCCATGCAATGGAGGGTCAAGTATGAGCTGGTTCCAGATTAACAGCACACAACAGCAACAACAGAAATAGCATGAGCTTCATTGAAATGTCAATGGGGTATGACTGCACAGGATCCAATCAGCCCAGACCTTTGTGTTTTACTCTGAAGAGGGCCACTACCGAGCAGATCTTGAAAAAGGAAGAAATATTTTGTGCTGAAACACCCCTTAGGTTTGACGTCAGTTTATCATCCAGAGCAACCAAAGCAACCAAGCCTCTCCCAACAAATAACTCATCTAATAAATTATCTTTATTATGAAAAAGAGTTCTGACAAAATGTTTGGACAAGAGTGCTAAACTAAACACCATGATGAGCATAACTAAAGTTGCTGAGCTGTATAAAGGAGGAAATTGTGGGAATGATGAATGTTTTGTTACATATTGTTGTTGCTGTTGTTATGTGCTGTCAAGTCACCTGCTACTCGTAGCAGTCCTCTATGTACAACAGCTCTGAAACCTGCCCTGTCCTGAGCCAGTCTCACTGATTCTGACACACCAACCCCCATTGCCCTAGTTACTGTATCAATCCATCTCATCCGGGATCTTCCTGTCCTGCACCATCCCTCCACCCTTCTGAGCATGATGTCCTTCTCCAAGGATCATTCCCTCCTGGCCACATACCCAAAGTTTGTGACATGGAGCTTTAAAATCCTAGCCTCAAAGGAGAAACTTGATTTCACCCTCTCTAAGATAGACCTATTTGTTTTCTTCCTCTAATATATTCAAGACCCTTCTCCAATACCACAATTCAAAAGCATCAGTTCTTCTGTTTTCCCTAGTCATTGTCCAGCTCTCTGATGCATAGCAAGTAATTGCAATGACCATGGCCTGGGTCAGACACACCTTACTCTCTACATATATTTTAGCATAATTGGGGGAGGCGCAACAGGGAAGCACAAACAAAATAAATGCAGGAATCACAATTAATGTAGGTACTTCAATTACAGAATCATCTTTGGTGATTCTCTCATTACCCTCATATTGGAACTGACACATAGCTGACCTTCCATGGGTTTTGGGAGGCTACATACAACAGACCTATGAAAACCCTATGCACAACTGAGCAGATATGTCACTTGAAGATGAGTCTTCCAGTTGGGAAACACAAAGAAGAAGGAACAATTGCAAATAGACATTAGTTATTGCAATGTGGAAAGTGAAAAGCATGGACATAGGTAAATTTGACATTGTTAAGAGAGATATGGAATGCATAAATATTAACACACTAGGCACTGGTGAAATGAGATGGAATGGCATGGGACATTTTTAATCAGACAGACATATGATCTACTATGCTAGAAATGAAAAGGTAAGGAAAAAGGAGGTCACATTCATAGTTAAAAAGATCATTTCCAAATCCATCTTTAAATGCAGTGTTGTGAGTAACAAGATAAAATCTGTACACATTTAACGAAGACCTGTCAATATCACCATCACTCAAATATGTGCACCAACAACTAGAGCCAAAGAGGAGGAAATAGTTATTTCTAACAATTTTTGCAATCAGAAATCAATCGAACATGCAACCAAGATGCACTACATGAGTCGCAAGCGACTTGACAGCACATAACGACATAACAATAGAATGCAGAAACTGGGAATGGAGATGAAAGATCAATAGTCAGAAAACGTGGACTTGGTGACAGAAATAAGGCTGAAGATAAAATGATAGAATTTTGTACAGTCAATGATTTATTTATTGTAAATGCCTTTTATAAAAAAAATAAACGGCAACTATACACATATACCTCACTTTATGGTCCGTGCAGGAATCAGGAATCTGGGAAGAATCATCAGAGAAGCTCAATATCAGCTGTGAAAACTAGACTAGGTGCTGAAGTTCAAATTGAAGCTAAAAAAAAATTAAATCGAATGTGCAAGAACTAAAATTTGGCCTTGAGTCTATCTAACCTGCATTCAAAAACCATCTCAGGATCAGATTTTTTTTTCCTGGCTTTTTGGTTTTCTGGGTTTTTGAGGTTTTTTTAGATTTTAATGAAAGTTTATAAAGACATGAGTTTACATTTATTTATTGTTGCACATTTTCCTCCTTGTCCTCGTCCTCCCTCCCCAGTTCACTCTTCTCTTTGGGTAAAAAGTTCTTTTATTGTTATATAGTCCTCTCCCACCCCTGCTCTTCCCTCCCAACCTCTTTACAACTCTTATTCTGGACTCTTGTCATGCCAATAATATCTAATCATATATTCTTTTATACAGTTCTCTCCCTCATCTGTTTCAATGCCATGTATATTATTTATCCCCTTTTCTTAGTCCCCCCCCCCACCTTCATTATCAGTCCTGTTCTATAACAGTGGCATTATGCAGTATTTGTCTTTTTCTGACCGAGATATCTCACTCAGCCTAATGTCCTCCATGGTTACCCATTTTGTATAATATTTCATTAGTTCCTTGTTTTTCAATGCAGCATAGTATTCCATTGTGTGAATATACCACAGCTTCTCTATCCATTCATTTGTTGATAGGCACTAGAGCTGTTTCCCGCTCTTTGCTATTGTGAACAAAGCAGCAATAAACATAGAAGTACATATATCTTCTTGGGTGGCAGGTCTGGGTTTTTTAAGGTATATTCTGAATAATGAAATTGCTGGGTCAAATGGTCTATTTCCAACTTTTTGAGAAAGTGCTATATTGCCTTCCATAGTGGTTGCACCATTTTACATTCCCACCAACAGTGAATAGGGTTCCAATTTCTCCACAACCTCACCAGCATTTGTTGTTTGCTGCTCTGTTGAATTTCGCTATTGTTACTGGTTTAAGATGATATCTCATAGTTGTTTTGATTTGCATCTCTCTTAGAACTATGGATTTTGAACATTTCTTCATGTGTTTGTTGGCCATCTGAATGTCTTCTTTGTTGAAGTGTCTGTTCATATCCTGTGCCCATTTTGCAATTGGGTTGTTTACCTTTATTTTGTTGTTGTGTTCGAGTTTCTATAAATTCTAGATATAAGTCCCTTATCAGACAAGTCATTATTAAATATTTTTTCCCAGTCTGTTGCTTCCCTTTTTACCCTGTTGGAAAAGTTTTTGGATGTGCATAGGGATTTGATTCTTAGAGGGTCCCATTCATCTATTTTATTCTTTCCTGGTTGTAGGTCTTTTTAGAATGCTTGGAAGAATGTTGAAGTTATGGATTAGTGCTTCTAGGGTTCTTCCAAGCTTTTCTTTAACGAAGTTTATAGTCCTTAGTTTTAGTTCTATGTCCTTG
This sequence comes from Elephantulus edwardii, assembly GCF_000299155.1. Classification (NCBI taxonomy): domain Eukaryota; kingdom Metazoa; phylum Chordata; class Mammalia; order Macroscelidea; family Macroscelididae; genus Elephantulus; species Elephantulus edwardii. The sequence goes on along the minus strand of NW_006399885.1, from coordinate 3,107,871 downwards.
ATCCACTTTGAGTTGGTTTTTGGGTCTGCTGTGAGGTATGGGTCTTGTTCGAGTTTTCTGCAGATGGTTTTCAAATTTTGCAAATAACCATTTGTTTAAAAGGCTGTTGTTTCCCCACTTAACTGATTTCATCTCCTTGTCAAAATCAGTTGGCCATAGGTAGATGAGCTGATTTCTGGGTTCTCAATTTGGTTACATTGATCTATGTGTCTGTCATTTTACGAATGTAGTAAGATTTTAAGTTAGGGAATGAGATGCCTTCTACCTTGTTTCTCTTTTTAAGGAGTGCTTTGCTTCTTCTGGGTCTCTTTCCATTCCAAATGAAATTGAAGATTGCCTTTTCCATCTTGTTGAAGAATGGAATTGGCATTTGTATTGGGATTGCATTGAACGTGTAGATTGCATTTAGTAGGATTGTCATTTTCAAAATATTGAAAAGGGATATCTTCCATTTCTTCAGATCTCTTTTTGTTTCTTTTAGTAATGTTTTCTAATTTTCTTTGAATAAGTCTTTTGTGTTTCTAGTTACATTTATCCCCATGTATTTAATCTTGAGATTAGCTATTGTGATGAGCATTGTTTATCTTAGCTCCAGTTCTATCTTCTCTTTGTCACTGTAGAGAAATCCAATTTATTTTTTTATGTTGATCTTGTATCCTGCCACTTTGCTGAATTGGTCAACTACGTCAAGAAGCTGAATCTTTAGGGTTTTCTAAGTATACTATCATATCATCAACAAGGCTTTAAACTTTAATGATCAAAGGCCAGATGAGTTGTGGGAGAATATAAAAAATATTATCCATGAAGAATGCAAAAGGTTATTTACAAAGACAGAGGAGGAAGAAAAGACCAAGATGGTTGTGGGAAGAGAATATGAATACTGCACTAGAGTGCCAAAAAGCCAAAGCAAAGGGAAGTTAAGAAACTGAACAGAAGATTTAAAAGGGCAGCATGGGAAGGCAAAGTAAAGTATTGTAAGGAAGTGTGCAAAGAGCTAGAGTCAGAAAATCAAAAGGAATGAACTAGCTCAGCATTTCTTAAGCTGAAGGAACTGATCAAATTCAAGCCTGTGTTGCATTATTTGAGGATGCTATGAGCAGAATATTGAATAATCCAGGAAGAATGAAAATAAGATGGAAGGAGTACACAGAGTCACTGTAACAAAAAGAATTGCCTGATACAAAAGTATTTCATGAAACAACTTATTTTCAAGAGGCAATGGTAATGAAGGAGGAAGTAAAGGCTGCTCTGAAAGAATCAGCAAAAAACAAGGCCCCTGGAATTGATGGAATACCAATTGACATTTTTCAACAAACAGATGCAGCCCGGTACGTGCTCACCAGGCTGTGTTAAGAAATCTGAAGACAACTATTTGGCCAACTGACTAGAAGAGGTCCATATTTATTCCCATTAAAAAAAAGAAAAGGAATATCACGTTGTTATGTGCCGTCGAGTCGCTTGCGACTCATAGTGACCCTATATACAACAACCCTAAACTCTGCTCTGTTCTGTGCCAATCTCACTGTCTCTGACACACCCATCCCAATTACCTCAGTCACTGAATCAATCCACCTCCTAGAGGGCATTCCCCTCCTGCACCTGCCCGCCACCCTCCCAAGGGTGATGTCCTTCTCCAAGGACTGGTCTCTCCTTACAACATGACCAAAGTATGTCAGACAAAGCCTCAGAATCCTTGCCTCCAAGGATCAGCCCAGTTTAACCCTCTCCAGGACAAATCTGTTTGTTTTCCTAGCAGTCAATGGTACCCTCAATACTCTTCTCCAGCACCACAGCTCAAAGGCATCGATTCTCCTTCTACCCTCTTAGTCATTGTCCAACTCTCTGACACATAACAAGTGATTGAAAAGACCATGGCCTGTATGATACACACCTTAGTCTCCAGAGAGACACCATTGCTCTTCAGTACAGTAGAGAGGTCCCTAACAGCAGACTTTCCCATCACAAAACGTCTTTTAATTTCCTGGCTCCTGGTGCCAAGAGTGTTGATTGTGGAGCCAAGCAGACTAAAGCTGTGAACAATCTCAATCTCTTCACCATCCATCCTGATGCTGCCAATTGGTCCAGTGGTGAAAATCTTTGTCTTCTTGACATTGAGCCTCAATCCATTTTGAAGGCTACAGTCTTTGACCCTCTGCAACAAGCGCTTCATGTCCTCCTCAGTTTCAGCAAGCAGGGTTGTGTCATCTGCATAATGCAGATTGTTGATAGATCTTCCACCAATCCTGATACCGCATTTCTCCTCATAGAGCCCAGCCTCCTGGATGATCTGTTCTGCATACAGGTTGAAAGGGTATGGAGACAGGACACATCCTTGGTGTACACCCTTTCAAATTTTGAACCATGAAGTGTTTCCTTGCTCTACTCTGACAATTGCCTCTTGGTCCAAGTATAGGTTTCACATTAGCACAATCAAGTGTTCTGGTATTCCCATACACTAGCAAAATCCTGTTGAAGATTATGCAGAAATCACTGGAACAGTACATTGACAGAGATCTACCAGAAATACAAGCTGGGCTTAGAAGGGGCCGTGACATTAGGGACACCATTGCCAATGTCAGATGGATCTGAGTCGAAAGCAGAGAATAACAGAGGAATATGTATCTGTGTTTCATTAACTATGCAAAGGCATTTGACTGTGTGGATCACAACAAATTGTGGCTAATCTTGAGGAGAATAGGAATCTCAGAACACCCGTTTGTGCTCACGTGAAACCTATACTTGGACCAGGAGGCAGTCATCAGAACAGAGCAAGGAAACTGCATGGTTCAAAATCAGAAAAGGAGTGTGTCAGGGATGTGTGCTGTCTCCACATCTTTTCAATTTGTATACAGAACAGATAACTTTAGAGGGTAGACCTAATGAGGAGTAATTGGTACGTCTTTGGTATGTTCAAGACTTTTCACTACAGCTCAAAGGTATCAATTCTTCTTCTGTCATCCTTAGTCATTGCCTAGCTCCCTGATGCGTAGGAAGTAATTGTGAGGACCATGGCCTAGATCAGGGGTGCCTTAGTCTCTGGACTGACATTGTTGTTTCTCAGTACCCTGAAAAGGTCCCTGACATCATATTTACCTAATTCAATTTGTTTTTTGATTTCCTGACTGCTGGTGCCAAGAGTGTTGATTATGGAGCTGAGCAAGCTGTAACTATTAACAACCTCAATCTCTTTTCCATCCATCATGGTGCTGCCAGTTGGCCCAGTGGTGGAAATCTTTGTCTTGTTATAAAAATATAAAGAACAAAACATTTGGCAGGTCAATAGAGTACAGTTTAATAAAACACCAATTACATCACCAATATCGTTTAGCAAATGTTCGCTCCTTATTTGCAAAGCTCAATGCTACATAAGTAATCATTCCTCAGCCCCACATCTCCTGCTCCAAGAACCACTGTTAAACTCTATACCTCAGCCTATTCTAGGAATTGAATATTGATGCTGTCAATTGATCTTTGTTGTAGCATGCATCTGAGCTTTATTTCTCTGAGTGGATAATAATATCTCATTACATATATGTCCATATTTTGTTCATTCCTCTGCTGATATTTGAGTTGTTTCCACGTTGCAGCTTTTGTGAATAGCACAGCAATGCACACTGGTGTAAAAGGGAATCGAGAATTGAGAACCTAGAGGCATCTTTTCTTTTCTCTGGGGGAAAATATGAGTAGTCCCATACAACAATGGAGAGCAAATTTAATGTTTATCAAATACCACCCTGTATGTGGAAGTCTACCAAGTGCCTTAGAAAGACTGTTGCTTCAAAATGCAGGTGTGATGTTCCATGAAATATGCAATTCTAAGCAGTTTTAAACATAAAACAGCTAAACGATGAAAAGGTCACTAAAGAATCAAATGCAAAGTTGTATCAGTCACCCTACTCAAATATTATAATGGAACAATAGCATTTATTAACAGAAGAACTCAAAAAGGGAAATTCTTGGGTTCACCATGGAAGAACAGGAAATTGAGCATGGTTTAATAAACACTAGTCTGAGGGATTCTGAAAACCATACTCCTTTGGGAGTACTGTTCAGCTCCTTACGATCTTGCCATTGGAGCAGTTCAAATCCACCAGCCATTACACTGCAGAAGGATGGGCAGCCCCTTTCCATAGTTTTTTAACTAAAGAAAATGTGTGTCTAGATAGATAGACAGAGACAGAGAGAGACAGAGAGCACTCTGGTGGCCTAACGGGAAGAAGGTGCTCTGCAATCCTGAAGACATGCAGATCAAGGCCACCAGCTGCTCTGCAGAAAAAGACTGGGCAGTCTCCTCCCACATAATTAACTGATTCTGAAAACACACCATGGGCTGGTTCCAGCTCTTCAGTACACAACAACAACACTGGTTTGCTTACAAAATTTGTATACATTGTGTTTCACACCATCCTTCTTTCACGTTTTGGAACACCAGTTGGTGTGTTGCTATGAGCCAAAACAAACTTGACTGCATTTGGTTTTGGTTTTGGTCAGCTAAAATAAGTGTGTTACAGCTCTACAAATGAAATATGTGAAATAAGCTACTCGATAACAACAACAATAACACCACATATAGATAATTTTGAAAACTGTTGCATGCTAATCAACTTTACATATATAATCCTGATTACTTACGTTTTTAAAGACAACAGAATTATAGTTCACGTATAAGTAGTCTTGAGTTCATACTTTTTGCTGATCTGGACAAAGATTTGCCTTCATCTAATTTTGTTAAAAGTGATAGTTATTAATCCAAAGGAAAGAACATTTTTAATTTTAGAAACAAATCAATTTACATTATAGTAAAAAGTCAGGTCCCCAAATGATAAAAAATGGTTTATATTCTTTATTTTGTTTACCATTAGAAAATCACACCAAATAAAAGTTAAAGAGTTCACTCGCTCAGTCACTGCCACCAAGTCATTTCTGACTCCTGGTGGACCTCTACTGGGTTTCTGAGGCTGGAAATCTTCACTAGAGAAGATGGCCCATCTTTCTCCTGTGGAGAGGCTGGTGGCCTTGAACCTTTAGGTCCATGTCCTACTCTATTACACACTACTTCTCTAGAGCTCATTGTTGTTGTTACAGTGTTTTGACTTTTGAGTTAGCACTAACTTGTGTTGACATTCCAGCAAGTTTTCAGAGGCTGTAAATCACCTAGGAAGAGATTTCCCTTCTTTCTTTCAAGGAGTAGCTCGTAGATTCGAATTGCCAGCTAACTGTCAGGAAAATATAAAAGATGAACCAAACTACTATACTATTTCCATAAAATAGACAAGAATGTCAAAACTGGAAATGCCAAACAAGGACTAGAATGTAGAGAAGTGAGAGAGATAATCTCTCATGACAAGTGAATGACAGCATTAATTGGTATAACCAAATTAATGTGATAATAACTAAGACTTTTCAAGATTTCCACTACCTAAAACCCAGGAATTCTACTCTTTACAGCAGTTCACTAGACAAAGAAAATATCAGAAACCAGAATGCCTTGACCCATTTACCTATAATTTGAAAATGAGTCATAAAATGTTTGTGCAATGGAAAAATAAAGAATCCTTTTATTTATTTTTTTAAATAATCTTTTTAATTAGTCGAATCCAGTTGAATTTACAACTGTCACAACAATGAGCTTGAGCACAACAGTAATCATGAAAATGGCACAGGAAAGGACGATGAACACGTTTCATTCTGCTGTACTCAAGTCCACGAGTCACAATCAACTCAATGGCAACCAATCACCATGTGTTTACAGGCCAAATTTCAAAAGCGTATGAGGAGAGGGAGAAAATAGTACAAAAATAAATATAATCACATAATTATAAAACTGCTACAAAATGAACAGGAGGCTAGATTACCTTTGAGATTCTCTTTTCAAGCCCTGAGGCTTCGACTCTATACCCTCAAAGGGTTGTCAGCATAGGAATTTAGCTTATGATATAACTCAGAGAGAATCTTTGGGCATCAGGATTGGAATTACTTTGGGAAGCTAATTAATCTTAAACATGTTGGTAATAGATTGACATGTAACAATGGCATTGAACATGAGATCATAAGGATAGCATGTTGCTATTGTTGTTGTTGTTGTTGTTTTAAGGTGCCATCGAGTCAAATATGACCCATAGTGACCAACCAAAGGACCACAGATCTGAACTCTGTCCTATCCTGCACCATCCTCACACTGACATACTAAGAGCCCATTGCTGCAGTCACTGTGTCAATACATCTGGCTAAGTGTCTTCAAGGATAGCATAAGATAAGGCAAAATCTTGATCTGTTGTTCACAGGATCTCTATGAGTTGTAGTCAATGACATTTAATAGCAACAACAATTGATGATGAATTTTTTAAAATACAACCAAAAACTAGCCTCCCAACTAAAGCATGTATGTTTAGAAACATATACTGGTCACTATTGCTCTTAAGAGCTGGCCATTTATACTTGGACCAGAAGACAGTTCTCAGAACAAAGCAAGGAAATACTGCATGGTTCAAAATCAGGAAAAGAATGCATTAGGGATGTGTCCTGTCTCCACACTATTTTAATCTATATGTAGAACAGATTATTCAGGAGACTGGGCTTTATGAGGAGGAATGTGGCATTAAGATTGGAAGACTCAACAACTACTTACATTTTACAGATGAAACAACCTTGCTTGCTGAAACTGAAGAAAACCTGAAGTGCTTGCTGCAGAAGGTCAAGGACTATAGTCTTCAATATATATTGAAGCTCACCAACAAGAAAGCAAAGATTCTCACCACTGCACCAATAGGCAGCACCATTATAGATGGAGAGGAAATTGAGGTTGTGAATGATTAGAGCTTACTCAGCTCCACAATCAACAACCTTGGCACTAGCAGTCAGAAAATCAAAAGATGAATTGCACTGGGAAAATCTGTTGTCAGGGACCTCTCCAGAGTATTGAAATGCAATCATGTCAATCTAGAGACCAAGGTGTGCCTAATCCAGGCCATGGTCTTTGCAATTACTTGCTATCCATCAGAGAGCTGGACAATGACTAAGGATCACAGAAGAAGAATCTATGCCTTTGAGTTATGGTGCTAGAGAAGTGTCTTGAATATACCATGGACCACTAAGAAAACAAATAGGTCTGTCTTGGAGCAGACGAAACTAAGTTTCTCCTTGGAGGCTAGGACTTTTAAGCTACATCTCACATACTTTGGGCACATGGCCAGGAGGGACCAGTCCTTGGAGAAGAACATCAGGGACAGCACAGGAGAGTAAGACCCCACATGAGATGGATTGATTAAGTTACTGGTGTAATAGAGGTAACTGTGTTGGAATCAGTGTGACTGGCTTAAGACCGGGCAGAGTTTTCAGAGCTGCTGTACATAGAGTCACTATGGGTCACAGTTGACTCAATGATACATAACAGCAACAACATGTTTACTTACATAACTACACTCTGGTGACCCAGTGGTAAGAAGCTGCACTGCAATCCTGAAGGCATGAGGTTCAAATCCACCAGTTGTTCTGCGGGAGAAGGATGGGCACTCTCCTCCCATGACGTTAATCACCTCTGAAAACCCACTGGAGGGTCAACTATGGGTCGGTTCCAACTCGGTGGCACACAACAACAAACAACAACTACCTGAGAGGACCCCATTCTGACTCTTTACATCTTCAACTAGCCACTTTGGAACTGTAGCTCGGTGGGACATTAGAATCTGAAATTTGACTTGCTGACATCCTTTTTCCTTCCACCAGTACCAAGGCTGACACGACAAAAGAAAGCATTTATTACATCCTGTGTCTTTTTAATTATTGTTGATTTAGGCGGGGGGGGGGGAACCAAAACACTAAACTAAAAAAGATTGTTCTTTAGACTCTTAATTTACATACTTTCAATCCCCATTTCAGCTGTCAGCCTTGTAGAGGAAAGCAGAATCAAGTCAAAGCAAGCCTTGCATAAGGAATCTTGAAAATCTGACAAACCATAAATCAATCCAGCCCAATAATTGTCCATTTGGACACTAGTGCTTGTTGGAGAATTGGCAGGCATTGCTGATCTTGGTTAAAACATCTTAACCTCTTCAAGCTCTACTTCTGCACCTGTAAAATAAAGATAATAAAACTTCTTAAAAGATTTCTGTGAATACTTATGAATACGCACAGAACATAATTTAAGATAACAATGTATGACCCTTAACAGTAGATACTCAACATACCTTATCCCCGGCTCCTTTACCTCCGGTTTCTCAAAGGAATTCTTATGTTGAGAGTCAAGAAGATTCCAGGAAATTCCCAGCAAATCCCACAACCAAAGTGCAAGTCAAGCAAGTGCTTTTCTACAAGAAGGGAAGCCAGATGCACTTGAACTCATCCAGGCTGCATGTGGTGATCATGCCATCAGGGACAGACCTTAGTGCAAACGTTCTTCACTACTGCTACAGACTGCAATGCCAAGAACATCAAATGCAGAATATTTAAAATCTTGGCAGTGTTTTCAAATACCTTACATCGTTCAGAAGCTTTGCTAATATGTGCCAAGTTGAAATCCCCCTCATTAATCCATTAATGCAGCTGATCATTCCTGAGCAACAGGTGAGCCAGATCCTTGGGAAAGAAATAAAAATACATTTCCTTAAGATTTGTGATGACTTGGTCTTATTTTCTCCACAACTAGTCCAAATATACTAGATTATCTTGGGCGCCAATTGAAAGAGAAGACCGCAAGAATTTCTCCCCTCACTCTAGAACATTATTAGTGTCATATCTTTCCTCCAATGTGAGCTTTTGCTAGTGTAGCCCTCTAGGCTGATGCTAATTAGCATAAATTCTGATTTGCATGTCCCCTTCCCCAACCCTAGTTCTTACTTGTGCAACCAGATTTTCGCCGTACATTGCTTGTTCATGGTGTGTTTTGCCATGCATTTTTTCTCTTAGGCAAAACTCTGTAATTTATGGGAAACTGAAATCATGTGTTTCTGATTAGTTCATACTTTAAAGTACTAAGATGTTATTTTATAGAGCTATTTCAATGTCCAAAGAGTTTTTTTCAAAAACTTTTTTTCTATTATTATTAGAAAGGGAGGTCAACATTTTGCTCAGGCAGAACAAATCCCAGACCTGAAAAACTTGGTTTGGCTCACGATTAGCAAACTCTTCAAATTGCAATGGGCCATGAGTTCAGCAAAGGAGATGTTGCTTCCTCCAGGAGGATTCAGAATGTGATCACTGAACCGTGTGGAAGAGAACCATTACCTTTGGAGCGTGCCACAAAGAACACGTGTGAAAGCTGGACAGTGAGTAAGAAAGACTGAGGAAGAATTGACGCCTTTGGATTGTGGTATTGGCGAGGAATATTGACCACACTGTGGGCTGCCAGAAAAACAAATCTATCTTGGTTGAAGTGCAGCCAAAGTACTCCTTAGAAGCGAGGATGGTGAAACTTCATCTTACAAACTTCAAGCATGTCATCAGGAGGGGCAGTCCTTGGATAAAGGACATCATGCTTGGAAAAGGATCAGCAGAAGAGAATAAGACCCTTAAGGTGATTAATTGATGACTTTAAAACAACAATGAGTTTCAGCACAACAGAGATTGTGAGGATGGTGAAAGATTAGACAGGGTTTGAATCTGTTGTGCATATGGTCACTATGAGTCAGAACCAACTGGACCGTACCTAAGAACAAAGAATTTAAGGCAATTCCTCTGGAGAATACTGAATTTTGGAAGGCACTCATGTAAGTAGTGATCAATCTTTTCAAGGAAAGTCATTAGTCATTTTGTTCCCAGACTAGTTAGCAAGACTTGCTTTTTCCGTCCAAACATAGTCTCCTTACAACACGACCCAGCAGTGTATGAAAAAGATATGCTTGAAGAGCAGTCAATTCTGTTTTGAAATTTTAAACCTGAATACAAAATGTTTTTACTAACAGCATTTTGAGGTTCCTAGGTAACTCAAAATATAGATATTATCAAGAAAATAGACAAAATCTGAAAGCAAATTCTTCAGAGATGTTACTTCCACTCAACCAGTGTTTAATCCCTGCCTATCCCATGCTCACATTCCCCTCACTGTCTCCTTTTTCTGTGGTTCTCACCAGAGCTCATGACCTGGCACACTTCCATAAACACAACAAATGTTGTTTTGTTTAAATTGCAATTTGGGTGGAAATTTACAGAGAAAATTTCTGTCACTAATGCCACAATTGAAATGTCTGTCATTAGTTTCAACCAATTTCATGAAACAAAAGGTGTCTAATAGGTGTGTAACAGAAGGTATATAACTTCTTATACACCCTTTGTTTTATGATGCAATTGTGTTGCAGTTCCATCCATGTAAGCCTACTCTTCCTGCTTTCTCCTGGATTCAGTTTTCAGTTGTCTTTTTTCCATCTCCATGTCTGCCTTCTCTGAGTTTCTGGAGGGCAAATATTGTCCTGGAGCTCTGGTGGCCTAGTGGAAAGAGACTATACTGTAATTTCCAGTGCACATGTTTCAAATCCACTCTTTGGGAGAAGAAGAGGCAGTCTCCTTCCATACGATTTTGTGAGTATTGTTATTAGGTGTCATCAAGTTGAGTATGGCATAGCAACCATATTAACAACAGATCTGAACCCTGTCCTATCCTGTGCCATTTTCATACTCTGTGACACACTAGAGCCCATTGTAGCAGCCACTGTGTCAATCCATCTGGTTAAGTGTCATCTTCTCTTCCGCTGATCCTCTATCTTTCCAAGGATGATGTCCCTCTCCAAGGAATAGCCTCTCCTGGCAACATGCCTCCAAGTATCGCTCTGGCTGCACCTTCTCCAAACATGTCAGTTTGTTCTCTTGACATTCCATGAGATATTCTGTACTCTTCATGTGATAAGTTCATACTTTAAAGTACCAAGTATCATTCTCCTTGTGACTTACTGACTCTGAAAACCCATTGGACAGTCAGCCATGAGTCAGTTCCTACTCGACAGCTCAAAACAACAACAATCTCAAGGACATTTTCCCTGTGTTCTTCCTGGATTCTATTTCCAGTTGTCCTTCTTTCATGTCTCTCTGGCCTGAGCTTCCAGGATGCATATGATGCCCTTTTGGTCTGATATTTTTGGGTTGATTGTACTGAAGAGTATACTCCTGACTGATTTTATTACTCATTCTGTTGTCCTGTCTATTATTTCTGCACTACAATCTTGAAGGCAAGCGGTTCAAATCAAGAGTTGTTCCCTGCGGGTGATTACAGTTCAACGCTTGAGGCTGGCTAGGGGCCACAGTCTCAGGGGATTCCATCAGTCCCTATCAGATAAGTAAGTCTGGTAATTTTTATGATTTTTAAATTTGGCTCTATGTTTGCCTACTCCCTACCTGCCCAGAGCCTCTATTGTGATCCCAATCACAGTGCTAAGTAGTGATGGCTGGGTACTATCTAGTTCTTCTGGTCTCAGAGCAGTGTAGGCCTCGGTTCCCTTGCTCGATCAGTCTTTTGTACTAACAACAAAACTAGCTCTCCTTCAGTATAAAAGAGCCTACTTACCTCCAACACATATCTAAGACTACATCAAGTAATCTAATGGTTAATGAACTTGAATATTGGTCTTTATAGTACATTGTTGTTATTAAGTGCCATCAAGTCACCTATGACTCATAGCGACCCTATGTGCAATGGTTCTGAAGCCTGCCCTATCTCGAGCCAATCTCACTGTATCCGACACATCTCCCCCCATTACCACCAAGTTCTGTATCAATGCATTACATCCAGGTTTTCTTCTCCTGTGCTGTCTCTCCCTCTGTCCACACGTGATATCCTTCTTCAAGGACTGATCCCTCCTGACCATGTGCCCAAATATGTGAGATGAAGCTTCAAAAGTACACTGTAGTTGCTGGCTATATCACTTGGAAGAACTAATGACCTATTAAAAGTTTGGGTATCATTTATTTCTAAATACAACATGTCTTGATTATCTAGTGCTGCTATAACAGAAATACCAAAAACAGATGGCTATAACAAACAGAAATGTATTTCTGTTTAAAAGTTAAGGAGAGTAGATGTTCAAATTCAGAATACTCTCTCTAGAGGAAAGTGTGCTCTCTCTGTGTTGGTTCTGGAGGAAGGTCGCCATATCTTCAACTTCTGTTTCCTAGGTCCTTGAAGATCTATCTCTCTGTGACTCAGCGTATGTCTTCTCAGATGAGGCATAAAACTAAAGAGGAACTAAGAAGTAAGCTCATCGCAGATGCCAATAGTAAGTTGATGCTCTCCCAGCCCAGAAGGAAAAGAACAAATCCAGAAGTGGGTGATGAGAGTTTTAGCAGGGTGTCCACTTACTTTTAATAACTTCTAAAACTACGTTGTGGTAACAGGTTTGGACAGCACTGTCATTAAGCTTCTTCAATTTATTTATAATCTGGCTTTTCATCCCAGCAGCCATGTCTAATTTTATATGGTAATAATTTCGGATGAAGAGAGTTTATAAAGGTCGCCACTGTGCACATGTGTTTTCTTCTCCATGACAGCACTTGCAAATGTTAATGACTCTTCAGTTTTATTTTATTTAAAATAACAAACTTTTTTCTTCTCCTCAGGCTGAATGATATAATGGTACTCAAGCAATATTAGTTTTTTCCTTTTATTCTCATGTAAGGAAATAATAAAGAAAAGGTAATAGGTATACAAATAGACAAAAATTCCTTTGACCTGCTATAAAGTGTGGGATGTGTTTGTTTTTTGCCTGGAAAAAAACAACTGGTTCTTACATAATGTGATTATATAAATCATTGTATAATTATAGAGAAAAATATCTAATAATCAAACCAACAAATTTATCCTAGAGTAAATGCAACCAGAGTGTTTCTTGGAGACAAGGATGGCAAAACTTTGGCTCACATACTTTAAGTGTGTTGTTAGGAAATGCCAATCCTTGGAAAGATACATCATTCTTGGAAAAACAGAAGGTCACTGAAAAAGAGGAAGAACCTCAATGAGATGGATTGTTGACACAGAGACTGCAACAATTGACTTGAGCATGAAGGAGATTGAGGGCTATTGTAGAACAGGGCAATGAGCTGCTCTTCATAAGGTTGCTATGAGTTGTAGTCTATTCAACAGCACCTGGCAATAATTAAACACCTACTCTTTCATATCTATTCTCTTATTCAATCGTCTCAATATGCAGTCAACATTATCGTTACTATTTTATAGATTACAGTTAAGTAATTCAGTCACAAACACATTAAAGGATATCTGTTGTTGTTGTTGTTGTGGTGGTGGTGGTGGTGGTGGTGGTGGTCGTTGTTGTTGTTAAGTGCCATCAAGTCACTCCAGCTCCTAGTGACCCTACGTACAAGGGAACAAAACCCTGCTTGACTCTGCACCATGCTCACAATCTCGACTGCGCTTACACCCAATGTTCCTGTTACTGTGATAATCCACCTCATTGAGATTTTTCATCTATTGTCCTAATCTTCCACCCTTCCAAGCATTACATCCTTTTACAAAGAATGACCCTTCTTGATAACACGCCCAGAGTATGTGAGATGTAGCCTCACCTTTCTTGTCCCTAAGGAACATTAAGTCCCTAAGATGACTGCACATCTGTCACTTTATGACGTATTCAACTCTCTCCATCAACACCGCAATTCAAGAGCATCTATTCTTCTGTCTTTCTTATTTGTTATTCAACTTTTACAAACATATGAAGCAATTGAAAACACAGCTGGAATGTAAAGATAAGTGTGTCTAAGTCCAAAGCTTCTGCCCACACAGAAAGAGATTCTATTAATGAAATGGTATCAACCAAGCCTACACTCACTCAGCTTAATAGAACATAAAAAGAGTTTCAGGAAGAATTAAAGATAGAGACAAATTCATTCCTCTTTTCACCTTCCATTTTCCCAGGCAACACTCTTCAGAGTCACAACTGGTCATATAACTTAGAAGAAAATGTAAGCAAATTAAAGAAAGCTCTGGAGACTAAAAGTGGGGATTCAGGGCACCAGCCATAAGAGAAAGCTTTCTCTGTCAGCTGTGAGGGAAAATCATTGCCTTAACCTCTACAAAATCTAACATACCTCACAATATTGGTGATACTCATGTGGCATCTCTCTTTGCTTTCTTCTATGTCCAATATTCTGTTTTTAAGATCTCAGAACGGTTAGGTTTATGACACAACCTGCACTGTAAAGAGTTACAGTCTAGGAAAGCCAGTGGAGGTTACTGTGAGTGGGAATGGATTGGATTTGGAATGGAGGGAAGCAGTGGCTTTGGTTTTTATAAAGAGCTCTGGTGTTATGTTGTTGTCGTTGTTGTTGTTGTTTTTATGTACCAGCAAATCACTTGCAACTCATAGTGACCCTATGTACAATAGCCCTGAAATCTGCTCTATCCTGCACCAACCTTATTATCTCTGACACACCTGCCTTCATTACCCCAGTTACTGCATCAGTCTTTCATCAAGTGTCTTCCTTTCTTGTGCCGTCCCTCCACCTGTAGCATTTAATATATTGGGCTGCTAACTGAAAAATCAGCAGTTCAGATCTACCAGATGCTCAGCGGTAGAAAGATGGGCAGTGTCCTCTTGTTAAAATTTATTTATAGCCTTGGAAAGATTACAAAAGGTCACTGTGAGTCAAGCTATGGGTGAAGGAAAACTACCAATATGGGGTTTACACTGTGATGTCCTCATTCATATAGCTAAAACAAACCCAAATGGGATTATATTCCTAGCAGAAGGTTAAGATTCCAACACACATTTTGGGGGATAAAATTCAGGCCATAACAAGGCCCCACATTCATTTTTTTGGGGTTGGGGGGTGCCAGAACCTTACCCTGGAATCTCTGCCAATTAGCTCAGCTCTGAATCCCAGTGTCACCATTACATTTCAAGAGAGTTTATTCTCATGCTGGACTATTAATCAAAAGGTCAACATTTGAATCTACCTGCCCCTTCAATGGTGAAAAATTAGTCTATCTCTTCCCTTAAATATTTGCAGTCACAGAAACCCAGTGCAGTGTCAGAATAAATGTGAAGGCAGTGGGTTTGGCTTTTGGTTTGGTCAGGTCTCTACTCCATTTCATTGAATGTGCAGGAAGTCTCTAATCAAACTACTGTGCATCATAGATCCTAATAAAAAGGACCAGTCACCTTCCCTTATACAACACATTCAAGACTTCCAGTTTAATAATGGCAATTTCTGCTTCACAAATTCTGCATTATTTTATTCTTACACTTTTAAGAAAAGCATTGCTGTTGAGAGTGTAATTTTTCCCTCTGTAGGGTATTTATTTAACCAAACTATTTAAGAAGGTTGACGGGGTACCTACAGCAATGGCAGAGCTCTCTTTATGCATATTTGATTTGGTTTGGTTTTCTTGTCCTGCCACAGAGATGAGAAAATAGGTGACCTTGCAGTTATAGAAACTAAGAAAGGAACATTTTGAAGATAGCACTAATTCTCACAAAGCTCCTTACCTTCATAATAGCTAAGTATAAAGGTATGCAAGGGAGCTTTGGTGGCCTCACAGTAAGGAGTTGTGCTGCCAACCCAAAGGTGTGTGGTTCAAATACAGCAGCTGCTCCATGGACGAAAGATAGGCAATCTCCTCTCATACAATTTAAAACCTCTCAAAATCTGCTGAAGGGTCACCTATGAGTCCTTTTCAATTCATCAATGGCCCATCATAACAACAACAAAATGGGTATGCAACTGGTATGAGATGTTGCCTGGTAACCTTGAGCAGTGAGTACACTGATGGTCATTTGTACAATGGAATGTAAGAAAGAGGACTTTCCTGCTACATTATCTAAGTTAAGTATGGCCATGTCAGAGCATGTGGAATATGGATGGAAAGAACCATTTCCTTTACAAAGGAAGCGACCTAGAGTGGTAAGACAGTGAGACCACCAGCAGTGAAGAAAATAGTTGGGTGGTGTGTCAAGTTACATGTTGCACTACTCACTAAAAGGTTAGCAAGGTGAACACACCAGTTACTCCACAGAGAGAGACAGCAATCTCCTCCTATGAAGATGCTCAGCCTTGGAAACCTAATGGAGAATCACAATGGCAGTGGGGTTAGTTTTCTGTGATGGATTATGTAGGGACTCCAATGGTATGGTGCTTAAATAAATGATTAGACCACTAAACCAAAAGGGTGGAGTTTCAAACCAACCAAGCACTTCACAGAAGAAGGGCGAAGCAGTCTGATTTCTTCACAGAAGAAATATGAGGTAGTCGGATTCCTGTGGATAGTCCAACTCTGGTCACAACAAGTTGGAACTGACTCGATGGCACTGAGTTGTGATATGGATTAGACTGGCTTTCTGGGTAGTACAAATGGTTAAAGCAATAGGCTACAAACTCAAAGTCTGAAGTTCAGGTATACAAAGAAGTATCTCTGGAGAAAGTGTGGCATTCTGCTTTCTAAAAATCACCCAGTTAAAACTCAGTGAAGCTGCTTCAGTCTAACACATAAGTCACCGTGAATTATACTTTAGTCAATGCAAACTTATTTGAAAACTGACTTTTTTAAGGTCCAGGAACACAAGGAAAGTTAGATGAAGAAGGGAAGAGGCAGATACCACTTATAAATTACAAGAGTTGGCAGACACAGAAGAATTTCATGAAACAACATGCACAAGAGCCAGAAGAAGGTAGAAGTTCAAGCTGCTCTGAAGGAATTGTCAAAAAACAAGACACCAGGAATTGACAGCATACCAACTGACATATTTCAACAAATAGACACAAGTTGTACCAAAAAATCTGCAACCACCTGGCCAACTGACTAGAAGATATCCATATTTGTTCCCATTCAAAGAAAGGAGACCCAATATAGTGAGGAAATTCTTGAACAATGTATTAATTAATATCATAAGCAAGCAAGATTATGCTGAAAATTATCCAAAATGCCTGGAATGGCACATCAACAAAGAACTACCAGATATACAAACTGACTTTAGAATAAATTGTGATTCCAGGGATGTTATAGCTAATGTTAGATAGATCTTGGCTGAAAGCAGAGAAAACCAAAGAGGAATATCTAACTGCATTTCATTGATGAAGCAAAGGCATTTGACTGCGTGGATCATAACAAACTGTGGCTGACTCTGAGAAGAATGGGAATCCCAGAACACTTGATTGTGCTTATGTGAAACTTATACTTGGACCAGGGGTCAGTCATCAGAACAGAGCAAGAAAATATGCATGGTTTAAAATTGGAAAGAGTGTATGCCAGGGATGTGTCCTATCTCAATATCTATTCAATCTTTATGTGGAACAGATTATCTGAGAAGCTGAGCTCTTTGGGAGGAATGTGGCATAAGGATTGGATGACACAATCTTGCTTGCTGAGGAGGAACTGAAGCACTAACTACAGGTAGTAAAGGACTGCAGGATTCAGTATGCATTGAAGCTCAACATCAAGAAAACAAAGATTCTCAGCACTAGGCCAATTGGCAACATCATGATAGACGGTGAAGAGATTGAGATTGTTAACAGCTTTAGTTTGCTTGGCTCCACAATCAACACTCTTCATACCAGGATCCAGGAAATCAAAAGATGATTTGCATTGGGAAAGTCTGTTGTTAGGGACAATTCCAGGGTATTGAAGAGCAACGATGTCAGTCTGCAGACTAAGGTGCACTGATTCAGGCAATGGTCTTCACAACTACTTGCTATGCATCAGAAAGCTGGACAGTGACTAAGGATGATAGAAAAAGAATTGATGTCTTTGAACTGTGTTACTGGAGAAGGGTGCTGAATATTGAGTATTGACTGCTAGAAGAACAGACAGGTTTGTCTTGCAGAGGGTGGACCCAGACTGCTCCTTGGAGGCAAGGATCTGAAGCTCTGTCTCATACTTTTGGTATGGTGCAAGGAGGGACAAATGCTTGGAGAGGGGCATTATGCTTGAGCGGGTGGAGGGACAGTGCAAGAGAGGAAAACCCTGGATGAGGTTTATTTACTCAGTGACTTGAGAAATGGGGGTAGGTGTGTCAGAGACAATAAGGTTGGCTCAGAATAGAGCAGAGTAGAGAGCTGTTGTACATAAGATCATGATAAGTAGCAAGGAAGGTGACAGCACATAACAACAACTTTAGAAAGGAAGCAAAATCAATGATACAAACAGATTTCTTAGGAGCCAGCAGGTCAACAAAGAACCCTGGTATCATAGTGATTAAGCACTTTATTGCTAATTGAAAAGGCAGCAGTTCAGGTGAGGACTGGTGACTTGGCAGCTTAGTATCTGGGAATGGACTACAACACCTAACTCCCAGCGCTGCCTAAGCCCTGCAATCCCATCCCCACCACAGCACTGTGTCCAGAGACACCACCCCAACACCATCCCATGCCCCTACATTTCTGGCTCACCCTGGTGGCCTCGCCACAACCCTGCACCCCTGGCGGTACTCCAGGGCCACTAGAGACTCCTTCACGCAGCAGAGAGACCTACCAACAGCCATGGACAGTAGATTCTGAGTCAGCACACAAAGGCACACCGCGGATCCAGCCATTGTCTTAAACCACCAATCGAGCTGCTGTGGGACTGATCTGCCACGAGAAAGGCTGGTAGAATCCTAATTGGGTTTTCTTGGGCACCGCCGATTGTCTGGGAGAGTATCCAAGGGTAAGCCCACTGGTGGGAATTTGGCTGAGCTCTCTCGGGCCATGCCAACTGCCCAGGAATGAGCAGGCCAGTGATAATTTGGCTGAACTTTTGTGGACACTGCAGATCAGCTAGAGGCGAGTGGATTGGTGGGAATTTGACTTTGTCTTGTTGAGTCTCCTTGGACTCAGGAGCCTTCCTGGGTAGGGGCTACTGTGCAACGGCAACTGTGTGAGCACCACTGGACAGGGACCAGTGAATGAAAACCACTGGGTGGGAGATGGACAGCAGGAATTTGAATAGGGACCCTAATTGTAAGCACACTCAGACAATTGAGGTATGAGTGAGGTCCACCAAGTGGTGGACCTGCCCTTGTGATTGCCCCAACAGCATGCATGCCCCACCCCTTTTGGCTCCACACCTGTGTCTACACGTCTAGTTAATCAACCTGACTTTAATCCGGAGCACCTTGACCTGTCTTACCTACAAGAGACTGTTCTCACAGGCTCTGAATTGATATTTCCCTGGAATTAGATGTTCAGAGAAAAACACAAGTGGGATAGCTACCCAACTGATTTCTAGAACATTATCTTCACATCAAGAACATATCAATGTCTCAAAGAAAGCAAGCTGTCCCAAACAATACACAGGCACAAAGCAAGATGTCACCCCCAAAGGATGACACAGTATCGATGGATTTCCTGAAGCCAGAAAGTCTGATGGAACTCTCTGACACAGAATTTAAAAGAACAATGATTGAATATTTTCAATGGATGAAAGACTAACTTGGAGAATTACAGGACACTACAAGCAAAAACCAGGAGGAACTAAAAAAAAAAAAACCAGTCCAGAACAATGTAGAGAAAACAAATGAGGCATTAGCGGCACTGGAAAAACAAGAAACCACTATACAAAATATGAGGTCCAATGTTTCAAAGGCGCTCGCTCAACATGATGGAGGGACACACGAGAAGAGTTGAAGAGATGGAACACAGAACCAATGAAAAAGAAGACATAATTGTCACCACTGATCTGCTAAAGCAAAAAGCAGACTCAAAAAAGGAAGGAAAAAGAATAAAACCTAAGAATAATGTGGGACACCATCAAGAGAAATAACATGCACATCATTGGAATCCCAGAACAGGAAGAAGCAAGTAAAGGCTCTGAAAAAAGTTGTGGAAGAATTACTAGAGGAAAACTTCCCAGGCATAATGTAGAATGAGAGAATATATATACAAGAAGCTCAGCGAACACCATATAGACTAGACCCCAAAAGAAAAACATCAAAGCATATCATATTTAAATTTGCCAGAATAAAAAATGAGGAGAGAATTCTGAAAGCAGCAAGGGAGAAACAAAGAGTAACCTATAAGGGAGAGCAAATAAGATTAAGTGCCGATTTCTCAAAAGAAACCAGGCAAGCAAAAAGAGAGTGGAAGGACATATATCAAACACTTAAAGAACACAATTGTCAACCAAGAATATTGTACCCAACAATATTATCCATCAAATATGAAGGAGAGATCAAGATATTCCCAGAAAAGCAGAACCTAAGAGAGTTTGTAAAAAGAAGACCAGCATTGCAGGAAAGACTCAGAGATGTCCTTCTTACATAGATACCATAGAAAGCATCATGGACCAAAGTAACTAGCAACAACACCAAAAAGAACTCCATACAATGATAGCAATAAATTCTTGCCTCCCAATAATCACACTGAATGTAAATTGTTTAAATACACTGCTGAAGAGAAAAATAGTAGCAGACTGGATAAAAAGCCAAAGTCCATCAATATGTTGTCTACAAGAGACACACCTGAAAAATGAAGATAAAGAGGACTAAAAATAAAAGGGTGGGGGAAAATATACCACGCAAACCGCAACCAGAAAAAAGCAGGAGTAGCGATATTAATCTCTGATAAAATAAATATCAATGTAAAAATCATCACAGAGGACAAGGAAGGGCACTACATAATGCTGAGAGGGTCAATAGAACAAGAGGACATAACAATAATAAATACCTATACACCAAATGAAAGACCTGCAAAATACATAAAACAAACATTAACAAAACTGAAAAAAGGAAATAGACAACACTACTATAGTGCTGGGAGACTTCAATACACCCCTCTCAAGAAAAGATAGAACTACCAGAAAGAAACTCAACACAGATACTGAAGAATTAAGCCACACAATAAACCAACTTGTTAAATATTTATAGGCTAATGCACCCCCAAAAAACACAGTATACCTTCTTCTCCAATGTACATGGAACATTCTCCAGAATAGATCACATTCTATAACACAAGGCAAGTATCAATAAATTGAAAAAGATGGAAACAATACAAAGCATCTTTTCAGACCATAATGCTACAAAATCAGAAATTAATAATAGAACGATAAAGGAGAAGAACATGCATTTGGAAGCTGAACAACTCCTTGCTTGAACACGACTGGGTACTAAAAGAAATAAAAAATGAAATTAAAAAGTTTCTTGAAATAAATGAAAATGAAAACACCACTTACCAAAACCTCTGGGAAACAGCCAAAGCAGTAATCAGAGGTCAATTTATAACAATAAGCAAACACATCAAAAGGCAAGAAAAACTGACCATTGACTCTCTAACTCAACATCTTCAGCAAATTGAAAAAGAGCAGCAAGAGAACCTGACACCCTCTAAAAACACAATTATAAAAATTAGAGCAAAAATAAATGAAATAGAAAACCGAAAAACAATTGAAACTATCAATAAAACTAAGAGTTGGTTCTTTGAAAAGGTCAATAAAATCCACAAACCATTAGGAAAACTCACAAAAGAAAAGAAAGAAAAAACACAAATAATGCAAATACGAGATGAATCCAGCAACATCACAACAGAACCAACTAAAATTAAAAAAGCTAACATTAGAGTATTACGAAAAATTATACTCAAATAAATATGAAAACCTAGAGGCAATGGACAAATACCTAAAAATGCACAACCTACCTAAACTAACAGAAACTGAAATTGAACATCTGAACAGATCCCTTACAAAAGAAATTGAAAAGGTAATACAACAGCTTCCATCCAATAAAAGCCCTGGACCAGATGGTTTTACAAGTGAATTTTATCAAACATTCAAAGAAGAATTGTCACCAATTCTACATAAACTATTTCAGGAAATAGAGAAAGATGGAATTCTCCCAGATTCATTCTATGAAGCGAACATACCCTTGATACCAAAGCCAGGAAAGGACACCACCAAAATAGAAAACTATAGGCCAAT
>NW_006399885.1:3083114-3084306 GCF_000299155.1 Elephantulus edwardii | reverse complement strand
CGCTTTCTCAAAAACTTGCAAATAGAGTTACCATTTGACCCAGCAATTCCACTACTGGGAATATATCCCAAAGAGACCATAACTGACATCTAAGCAGATATATGCACACCCATGTTCATTGCAGCTCTGTTCACAATAGCAAGGAGTTGGAAACAACCCAGGTGCCCATCAACAAACGAATGGATAGAGAAACTGTGGTATATTCACACATTGGAATACTACGCTGCATTGAAAAACAAGGAACTCATGCAATATTATTCAAAATGGGGGGCCTGGAGGACATTACGCTGAGTGAAATATCTCAGTCGCAAAAGGACAAGTATTGCATGGTGCCACTGCTGTAAAATGGGACTGATACCAGGCTGGGGGTAAGACTGAGAAAAACTGGATAAATTGTGTATACTGCACTGAAACAGATGAGGGAGAGAATAATTTAAAAGTGATGTATGATAGGGTATTATGGTTATCACAAGAGTCCACAATTAAGCTTGCATAGTGGAATGTACTTGGGATGGTGGGAGGGGTGCAGGGGGATTGTGTACCAGGCAGGGGAGTGTTTCTTTTACTTTTCTAAGAGAGGAGTGAACTGGGGTGGGGGGGGGAGCACGAAGTGCTGGGCGGGGAGAGAAGTGCAGCAATGAATGAATGGAAATCCAAAATCTCTATAAATGTTCATTAAAATTGTTAAAATTTAAAAAAAGGCAGCAGTTCAAATGCAGCAGTCACTTCACAGGAGACAGATGTGACAGCCTGCTTCCATAAAGATCATAGCCTTGGAAATCCTACAGGACAGCTGCTCTGTCCTATATGGTCACTGGGAGTCAGAATCAACTCAACAGCGATGAGTCTAGAAGTCAACAAGGTGTGTGTTTCCCTCATTTTATGGATATGTTTATTTCAAATGACACGATGTTGTCAAAACAAAACATTCTTTAGTCTTCCATTTTCCCAATGCCCAGTTCACATTCAGTCACAAAGAAGATGACCTCATCAAGCACACCGGTGTCTGTCTTCTTCACTTCTAATTCATCTGACCTCAAGAGTCTCCTTCCGCCATCTAATGCTGTTATTGTGGTTATAAGCATCTACTTCCCTCAGCTACATCTCACCCTTTATTTTTTCAATGACAGTCAATTGGCCTCTAATTTCCCAGTCCCTTTTGTCTTGGACACAGTCAGTGGCTAAAGCTGAG
>NW_006399885.1:3080388-3082328 GCF_000299155.1 Elephantulus edwardii | reverse complement strand
ACTAACAAGTTATAAGTACATGAGTCAAAAATTATGGAAAAGTAAAAGAAAAGATTCTTTCATTGTTTTACAAAGCCTCTCCCAAGTCCCCTCCGCCATGCAGCCATCGCTCTAGACTCCTGCGATGACAGAAATACCTAGCCATATATCTCTTTTAAACAGTTTTCTCCCTCCTCTGTTTCAGTGCAGTATACATTTTTTTTTAATTTAGGTTTTTGGGTTTGTTTTTTTTTTTAAAAAAAGAGCTTTCTCATAGCATCACGGCAAAGGGAAAACCTCCAGGATAAGAATATTCATACAATATGGTTGTGTTTCATAACACATCCACACAGTCTTTTAATACCCAGCAATTACAGCAAAGACTAAGAATGAAAATTGCTGAGAAGTGAGAAAAAAGATGAGACAAAAATCACTCAAATACAAAATTTCATTTTTAAAAAAATATATCTTAGTTAAGATCTTTTAGACATCACAAACTATCAAGGGGGTATAGCATGATTTGGTGTCAATAAATATAAATTTATGTTGTGTGGCTCTGTCAGTTTGTCATTTTTTGGTGGATTCTGCATTGGCGTGATGTGGAAAACTGTGCCTCCAGTACCAACTGTTGTTGTTGTTGTTGTTGTTGTTATTGTTGTTATGTGCCATCAAATTGCCTACGACTCATAGTGACCCTATGTACAACAGCCCTAAATCCTGCTCTATCCTGCGCCAACCTAATTGTCTCTGATACAACTTCCCCCATTTCCCCAGTGACTGAGTCAATCCAGCTCATTGAAGGTCTTCCTCTGCTGTGCTGTCCCTCCATGCTCCTAAGCATGACATCCCTCTCCAAGGACTGATCCCTCCTTGCAACATGTCCAAAGTATGTCAGACGAAGCTTCAGAATCCTTGCCTCCAAGAAGCATCCTGGTTTCACCCTCTCTAGGATGAACCTGTTTGTCCTCCTAGCAGTCCATGGTATATTCAGTACTCTTCTCCAGCACCACAGCTGATATTTCTAATACTGCCCAAGATGAAAAAAAGGAACTTCCACATGAAGACAGATAGGGAAGAAAGACCTGATTATTTACTTCAAAAAATTAGTCATAAAAAGCCTATAGATCACAACAGAATATGCTCTGATGTAGTGCTAGACATTGACCTCCGGGAGCTGAAAGGCAACTATGGACTCAAGCATGACAAGAATTATGAAGATGCAACAGGACCCCGGCAATATTTTGTTCTGTTTTGTGGGAGGTCATTTGAGTGAAAGCTGACTAAATGACAACTAACAGAAAGTTTTATTTAAACCGCTTTGAGAATATACACTTGTCCTTGTTGGCCTATCAGTCAGGATGTCTTTAAATAATCCACACTGTACATAAGTAGTAGCTATTGGCTGGAGCAGTAAGATGAACAATGTGAACAGCCTTTGTCTTCAAATACCTTAGAGTCTAATAAGTACTCAATTGTATCTAAACCATTTTGTAGTTTTTATGTAGTCTTCTATCTTCCAAAAAGAACTAATAAAAAGACACCAGCACAGGAACTACATAGACTCTTATCTCACAATTTGATAACATCTCACACTTGGGATTGTCCAGTATCCTCTAAA
Source organism: Elephantulus edwardii (assembly GCF_000299155.1). Lineage (NCBI taxonomy): Eukaryota > Metazoa > Chordata > Mammalia > Macroscelidea > Macroscelididae > Elephantulus > Elephantulus edwardii. The sequence continues at coordinate 3,080,731 of NW_006399885.1, read as the reverse complement.
TTGCCATAGTTCAACTTCAATTCTTAGTAGGCCACGTGTGTGCGACAGAACTGAGCTCCAAAGGTTTCCAGTGACTGATTTTTCTTCCAGGGTATATTTGAGTGCATTAGAACACCCAGCCTTTCTGTTAGCAACTGAATGTGCTGAACATCTGTACCATTCAAGGACTCCTGCTGACTTATTAGGAGCTCATTCAATTCACCTCAAAGTTACAGCACTAAGGAGATTGAAAAAAGAAAGAAAGCAGGAGCGGGGTACAGTTTATGAATGGAAATCCAAGTTCTTTATAAACTTTCATTAAAATCTTAATTTTTATAAAAAAGGTAAAAAGAAAGAGAGAAAG
>NW_006399885.1:3072062-3080217 GCF_000299155.1 Elephantulus edwardii | reverse complement strand
AGCTCTATTAACCTCAGAGACCATACATATTCTAGTAGGGTACAGGCATGCACATAAATAATAATGAACAGCAAGAAGATTAAGAACCCAGAAGAGAAAGTTTAACATCAGCCTTGGAGTTAGAGAAGTTTCCATGGAAAATAAGGACAGTGACCAAAGAGTAAGGCAGGAAGATGGCAGAGGACAGCATTGGGTTTTCAGATCAAACAGATCGATCTCCCTGCCTCATGCTGATGGCAGACAGTTCATCTCTCAGCTCCTCAGAGGCTCAGTTTCTCCATTTGTAAAATGTTGAAAATACTTGTGTCGTGTTGTTCTGTGCCATGGAGTCACATGCAACTCAGCGACCTCATGTACATCAGCCCTAAATCCTGCTACTATCTCTGACATGCCTATCCCCATTACCCCAGTGACTGAATCAATAGAGTGGTGATATAAGAGATAGAGATATATAGTAATTTGTGCATGTTGCTAGGAGCGGCTATTCCTTGGAGAAGGACATGATGCTGGGAATGGAGGAGGGTTGGTGAAGGAGTGAAAAACCCTCAACCAGGTGGATTGACATGGCGACTGCTACAATAGGCTCTTTTATGTCAGAAAGTGTGAGGAAGAAGCAGGACAGAACTGGTTTCAGGTCTTTTGTTCATAGGGTTGCTATGAGGTGTACTCAGTTCTATGACACCTAACAGGAAACAATTACAATAGTAACATATTATTTACCTCTTTTTAGTGAGCTAGATTTAATTACACTAACTGAATCTCTGGACCTTTCATGACGCAGTGACTAAGTACTTATTTGCAAAGGTACATTCTATAACTAAGTGCTATAAAATCGTTCCATAAAATTTATGCAGAGGCTATCTAACTTATTTAATAAAACTGTTAAATGGTTTATACTTAAAATCAGAGAAAAGAGAAGTGCTTTTATGACATAGTTTATTCCCTCCAGATTCTCACACCATGAATCATTTTTGTTTCAGCCAAGGTCAAGGCTAAAAAAGAAAGAAGTCATCAAAGCTGAGTACTGACTCCTCTATTTATCAACTATCTCATGACCCAATGTAGGACAATTCTTTTTCATTTAACTGATATTTATTTCATTGCCCTTGAGTTCGAACCAGCTCATACCTGAGCAGGTTTTCAAAGGCGGTAAATCACACAGGAAGGCATTCATCATCCTTCACCCCTGGAGCAGAGGGCAGATCCAAATCTCCTGCCTTTTAGTTGGCAGCCCAACCTCTTAACTATTGGGAAGGGGGGAATCTATTTGTATGGCACATTAATGACACCTGTCTGGCACATTAGCAGCATATGTCCGCAAGTAACAGACTCCAAAGTGCCATGCAAGAGTAGCACTGGCTGTGATGTTAAGTTTTAGCTTAGCTGGACCACTATTATTAGTGACTTGATAGTTATGTAATTTGTTAATTATATAAAGATGAAATTTGACAGTTGCATAATAATGTCGCTATTCTTCATATTGCGATCTGATGGAGTCTTCCTCCTGTGCATAGTGATCTGGACTTCAGAACCTAACTAAAAAAGTAGTATTCAGAGCTTCTGAACAATAGGGTTAGTTATTGATTAACAGAGCATAGAGGCTAACTGGCATTGACTGTTTGCAAGGACTAGAATAGGATCTGAGGTTTCTATCACAGAAGATCGAGGCAGGTGGGATCACATATTATCAGCCCAGCATGCTTTAGAGGAAAGCATGGAACATAAAAAATGGATGAGATGTGAGATTGATTTCCTCTATTAACACCATCCCAAGTTGGAAGCTCTGGTGGTCTAGTGGCAAGAAGCTGCTGCAATCATGAAGGCACATGGTTTGAATCCTTCCCGGAGAAGAAGGGAAAATCTCTGATTTGACAGAGCACAACAAGGGGGTGGGGGGGGAGAAGGGAAGAAAAAGGGAAGCATTATCCCAAATTGTGACGATGTCAGTAATCTCTTTTTCATTTAGTATTTTTAATTAATAATTTCATTTACTAATATTTTTCAAGATGCAGGATAGGGCGTAGTTCAGGTCTGTTGTATAGGCTCTCTAGAGTCATAAGTTGACTCAACAGCACCTAACAATAACAATAATTTTTAGTCACTTCAAAATAACTGCAACATGGACAACTCATTCTTACTAACACAATTTCAACATTTTCACACATATACTTTTTATTTAAAACTCTTTCTACGTATAATAAGAAATGCTCTCTCTAAACTTTTTATGAGTTAGCTGAAGCTCTCCTACCTCTTTACTCCAAAAGTCTTCAGAACTCATTTTTCAAAATCACGACTATTTTCTTCCATTGCTATAATTTAAAAAATTTTTTAAAAACAACAAAACACTTAGCCCTTATCAATATTCATATTTCACCAATTTTCTCAATAATATAAATTTTCCTGGGTTCAGAATTCAGAATCATGAGTTGTACTCAGTGGGGTGTCACTTTAATCTCTCCCCCCAAAACCATGCCCCCCCCACATTTTTCTGATTTATATGAAAGTGAACAAAATGAGTTGGTTTTACAATTCAACCATTCGCACACATTTTATTTTGTAACTTGTAATGTTAATGACAATACCCACAGTGTAATTGCACTTTCCCCCAGGAATCTCATCTCCATTAATCCTTATGTCCTAGCCCTTCTTGCCTTCTGGATTGTATTCTTGTATAAACGCTGCTTTTTTCCCCTCTTACCTGTTTGGTCATTCTAAGGAGTAAGTCCCTCCCTGCTGTTACTGGACACCCTACAGGCCTGTCTATTGTCTAACTAGACGTTCACCCTCAGGGATGGATTTGTTCTAGGTTCACAGGGTAATTTAAAAGCCATAGTCTTGATGGTTCCACTAGTCTCCATCACATCAATTGTTTGTGCCGCTGAGTTGGAACTGACCCATAACTGATCCTCCAGGTCAGTAAGCTTGGCCTTGTCTATGTTTTTAGTTTTGCTCATATTTTCCCTAATTCTATCCAGGATTACTTTACTCAACTCACTGCTATCAAGTTGATTCTGACTCACAGTGGTCCACAGGTTTCCAAGGCTGTCAGTTTTTATAGGAAGAAGACTGCCCATCTTTCTCCTGAAGATCTACTGGTGGATTAGAACTACCAACTTTCTGATTAGCAGTGTACCTCATTACCCACTACACTTCCAAAGCAGTTCTTCAAATTTTCTTGCTTTTCAGGACACTGATATTTTTTTGAAGAGTGATGATTAGCTGTCCCTGAGTTTGAAATAGACTCAGGTTGCGAATTTTGGACAGAAGTGCTTCCCAGGGATGGATTCAGTGTATTACAGTGGGAATTACATGGTATTAGTGTCTCCTAATTAGCAATATAAATGTTGATGACTTCATTAAGATTAGGTCCCTTATGTTTCTTCACTATAAAATTATCATTTTCATCTTTTAAATTAATGAATAACCTGTGGAGGAAACTTGGAGAGTACAGGAAATTATTCATCCAGTAGTTTTAATTTCTATTAAAGATTCCAACCTGGATCAATCCTTGATGATTGCAAAATGGTGATTTCTATTCTTTTTCTTTCTATGCTCTTTAGTTACTGTTCTATTCTAAGGGAGAGATTTTCCTCTTCCTATTTTCGTTCCTTCATTGACTCATTGATTGTCAATGGATGCAAGGATCTTACACAAGTCAATGAATTATACTCCATCTCCATCATCAACCATTTTAATGATCAGGTTTTCTCTCATTTGGCCAATGGGAATACTTTTTACTTTATCTCTATCATTCTGTGAATACTTCTCTCCTTTCTGATAAAACTGAATATTCTCCTTCTGACCCTGAAATCTGCATTATTTTAATTGAGTGGGACATAGTATTGCATTGGGTAAATCTGCTGTAAAGGACTTTTTTAAAATGCTAAAGAGCAGGGGGGTCAGTTAAGGATTAAGGTGGTCCCTTACAAGTCATGGTATTTTCAATTACTCAACTCCACAGGACTTAACAACAAAAACAACTGAAAGTTAGACAATGAATTAGCAAGATCGAAGAAGGATTATTGCCTTTTAATTGTGGTGTTGGAGAAGAGTGTTAAATAACCGATGAACTGCCAAATGAACAAGTAAATCTATCTTGGAAAAAGTGCCACCAGAGTGCTCCTTAGAGGCAAAAATGGTGAAAGTTGGTCTCACACACTTTGGGCATATTGTCAGAAGGGGTGAGTCGTTGGAGAAGGACATTGTGCTGGGAAAGGTTAGGGACAGAGAGGAAGATCCTCAGCAAGATGGATTGACACAATGACTGTAGCAGTGGGCTTGAGCGTGGCAAAGATGTGAGGATAGTGCAGGATGGTGCAGGATATGGCCAGGTTCGGATCTGTTTTTCATAGGATCACCCCAATGAAAGTAAACAACAACAGAGTTGAGAAAACAAGATGCACATGTGATCAGATGTTGACAACTTCATACATACAAGCATTCTAGCATGTATATTTCTATAGATGGAGCTCTGGTGGCCTAGTAGTGAGAAATTGCACTGCTTTTCCTAAGGTGCGGGATTAGAATTCACTCATTCAACACTCGAGTGGCAATACTTAAGGATACTTTTGGAGGATATTAAATGATCCAGGAAGCATTAAAAGAAGATGGGAAGAGTACACAAAGTCACTATATCAAAAAGAATTGGCTGACCCAGAGGAATTTCATGAAATACCATGTGATCAAGAACCTGTGGTGATGAAAGAGGAAGTTCACACTGCTCTAAAGGAATTGGCAGAAAACAAGGCCCCAGAAACTGATGGAATACCAATTGACATATTTCTTTTTTTTAAATTTTATTTAAATTTATTATCAACACTCTTGGCACCAGCAGCCAGGAAATAAAAAAAAGTATTGCGATCGGAAAGTCTGCTGTTAGGGACCTCTCTAAAGTACTCAAGAGCAACAGTGTCTCTCTGGAGACTAAGATCCGCCTGATACAGGCTATGGTCTTTGCAATCACTTGTTATGCATCAGAGAGTTGGACAATGACTAGGGAGGATAGAAGGAGAATTGATGCCTTTGAGCTGTGGTGCTGGAGAAGAGTATTGAATATACCCTGGACTGCCAAGAAAACAAACAGATTCATCCTGGAGAGAGTTAAACCAGGCTCCTCCTTGGAGGCAAGGATTCTGGGGCTTCGTCTGACATACTTTGGACATGTTATAAGGAGAGAAAGGTCCTTGGTGAGGGACGTCATGCTTGGTAGGGTAGGGGGACAGCACAGGAGGGGAAGACCCTCTACGAGGTGGATTGATTGGATTGATTCAGTGACTTGACTGGGGTAATCGGGATGGGTGTGTCAGAGGCAATGAGATTGGCACAGGATAGAGCAGGGTTTAGGGCTGTTGTACATAGAGTTGCTATGAGTCGCAAATGACTCGATGGCACATAACAACAACAATATTACTAATTTCAGTAAAAATTTACAGAGACTTTGGATTTACTTACATTCATTCATTGTTGCACTTTTCTGTCCTCCCAACCCTCCTCCCTAGTACACTACCTTCTTGGAGAAGTAAAAGAAAAATTCTTTCATTGTTTTGCAAACCCTCCTGCAGCTCCACTCCACCATGTAGCCTTCGCTCTAGACTCCTGTCATGACAAAAATACCTAATCACATATCCCTTTTAAACAGTTTTCTCCCTCATCTGTTTCAATGCAGTATATATTATTGGACCCATCTTTCTCAGTCTCTGCCCAACCCCAAGGTCAGTCCTGTTTTACAACAGTGGCACCATGCAGTATTTGTCCTTTTGTGACTGAGATATTCCACTCAGCATAATATCCTCCAGAGTCACCCATTTTGAATAATATTGCATGAGTTCCTTGTTTTTCAATGCAACATAGTATCCCATTGTGTGAATATACCACAGCTTCCCTGTCCATTCATTTGTTGGTGGGCACTTAGGTTGTTTCCAACTCCTTGCTATTGTGAACAAAGTCATTATAAAACATGGGTGTGCATATATCTGCTTGGAGGTCAGTTAGGGTCTCTTTGGGGTGTATTTCTAGAAGTGGAATTGCTGGATCAAATGGTATTTCTATTTGTTAGTTTTTTGAGAAAGTGCCATACCGCCTTCCACCGTGGTTGCACTATTTTACACTCCCACCAACAGTGAATAAAGGTTCCAGTTTCTCCACAACCTTGCCAACATTTGTCATGATATCTCATAGTTGTTTTAATTTGCATCTCCCTTAGAGCTAGGGATTTTGAACATTTCTTCATACGCTTGTTGGCCATCTTAATGTCTTCTTCAGTGAAGTGTCTGTTCATATCCTGTGCCCATTTTTTTAATTGGATTATTTACCTTTATCTTGTTGTGGTGCTCAAGCATTTTATAAATTCTGGATATAAGTCCCTTATCTGATATGTAATTACCAAATACTTTTTCCCAGGCGGTGGCTTCCCTTTTTACGCTGGTGGAGAAGTTTTTGGATGTGCATAGGGATTTGCTTCTTAGAAAATCCCATTCATCTACTTTATCTTCTCCTGGTTGTAGGTTTTTCAGGATACTTGGAAGACTGTTTATGTTGTGGATTAGGACTTCTGGCGTTTTTCCTAGATTTTCTTTAATGAAGTTTATAGTCCTTGGTTTCAGTCCTACGTCCATGATCCACTTTGAGTTGGTTTTTGGATATGGGGTGAGATGTGAATCTTGCTTGAGTCTTTTGCAGATATTTTTCCAATTTTGCCAACACCATTTGTTAAAAAGGCTGTTGTTTGCCCACTTCACTGATTTCATCTCCTTGTCAAAAATCAGTTGACCATAGATAGATGGGCTGATCTCCAGGTTGTCAATCCTATTCCAATGATCTATGTGCCTGTCATTGTACCAGTACCATGCTGTCTTAACCACCATGGCAGTGTAGTAGGATTTGAAATCAGGGAGTGAGATGCCTCCTACATTTTTTCTATTTTTAAGGAGTGCTTTGCTTATTCGGGGCTTCTTTCCATTCCAAACGAAACTGGAGATGCCTTTTCCATTTATTAAAGAATGGGGCTGGTATTTGTATTGGGATTGCATCAAACCTGTAAATTGCCTTCGGTAGTATAGCCATTTTAACCATATTGAGTCTTCCTATCCATGAGCAAGGGATATTCTTCTCCAGGTCTCTTTTTGTTTCTTATGGTAATGTTTTGTAATTTTCTTTGAATAGATCCTTTGTGTTTCTGGTTAGATTTACGCCCAAGTATTTAATCTTGTGATTTGCTATTGTGAAGGGTATTTCTTAGCTCAGGCTCTGTATTCTCTTTGTCACTGTAGAGAAATCCAACTGATTTTTGTATGTTGATCTTGTATCCTGCCACTTTGCTAAATTGGTCCACTGTGTCCAATAGTTTTCTTGCTGAGTCTTTAGGGTTTTCTAAGTATACTATCATAACATCCACATAGAGAGATAATTTTACCTCCTCTTTATCAATTTGTATACCTTTTATTCCCTTCTCTTGCAATTGACATAACTCAACAAACTGATGTTACCCTGGACTGATGCACACCAGGTTGTGTCAAGAAATCTGGAGTACTGACGGACTGGAAGAGATGCATATTGATTCCTATCCCAAAGAAAAGATGATCCAACAGAGTGTGGAAATTATCAAACAATACCGCACACAAGCAAAATCCTTCAGAAGATTTTCCAAAAATGACTGCAGTAGTACATTAACAGAGGACTACCAAAAATACAGGCTGGGTTTAGAAGAGGCCATGGCACTGGAGACATTATAGCCAAAATCAAGTGGATCTTGGCTGAAAGCAAGAAATACCAGAGGAATGTCTATTTGTTCTCCATTGACTATTCAAAGGCATCTGACTGTGTAGATTACAACAAATTGTGGCTAACCTTGTGGCTATCCCAGAACACATGATTGTGCTCATGTGAAACCTATATTTGAACCAGGAGGCCGTTTCAGAATAGCACAAGAAAACACTGCATGGTTCAAAATTATCAAAGGTGCGTGTCAGGGATGATCTGTCTCCATGCCTTTTCAATCTATTTGCAGAACTGATCATTTGGGAGGTTGGACTGGACTTTATGAAGAGGAGTGGGGCATCAGCATTGAAGGAAGACTCATCAACAACCTGAATTATGCAGATGATATAACCTTGCTTGCTGAAACTGAGGAGGACCTGAAGTATTTGCTGCAGAAGAT
>NW_006399885.1:3069702-3071702 GCF_000299155.1 Elephantulus edwardii | reverse complement strand
AACCATGGACAGCCAGAAAAATAAGAAGATCTGTTTTAGAGAGGGTGAAATCATATATCTCCTTAGAGGCAAGGATTTTGAAGCTCCGTCTCACATATTTTGGGCATAGGCCAGGAGAGACCAGTCTTTGGAGAAAGACATCATGCTAGGAAGGGTAGAGGGACAGCGCAAGAGAGGAAGACCTCAGATGAGATAGACTGACACAATAAGTGGGGTGATGGTATTATGTGTGTTGGAGTCAGTGAGACTGGCTCAGGATAGAGCAAAGTTCAGAGCTGTTGTACATCTTGTCCCTATGAGTCACAGGCTACTCGACAGCACATAACAATTGCTCCCCAGAAGAAAGATGGGCAATTTTCTCTTGCCTAACTTACTGCCTCTGAAAACCTCCTGGAGGGTTAGTTATGGGTCAGTTCCAACTCAAAAGTACATCATAACAACAAATATATAGATATATTACTTGCACAAAGAATTTCTAATTATATGACCCTTAACCTATCTTCAAGGGTATTGCTGTTCTACAATCACAGATGTGGTCTCTTACACACATTCTTCAAATCTAGGTAAGTCTGGTCAGCTTCTCCATTCGTCAGTAAGTATGCACCCTAAGCCAAACCCATAGCCACCAAGTCTGTTATGACAGTGATACTATCAGACATGGCAGAGCTGCCTCATAAGGTTTCCAAGTTTGCAAATCTTTACAGAAGCAGAATCCATATCTTTCAGCTGGTGGGTTTGAACTTTCAACTCTTTGACTAGTAGCCCAGGGCTTTAACCATCAGGCCAGCTGAGCTCCTCTCCTGTACATGTAGGCTAATGCTAATTAGCTATTCTCCTACTTTCACCTCCTGGCAAGGACATTATGATCAAATAAGGGCAGTTATCCTTGCCCTCGAGAAGTACACTTGTGACCATAGAATCACATGTGTATCTTAGGTGGATGGAAAGCATGTTCTCAGCACTCACTAATGCTGCTATTTGAATAAATGTTCCATGTCCTCTTAAAAAATGCTTGCAAGCTACTCATAGATTTTTAAAAAAATATCCTGTCACCCTTCAAACATGGCTACATTCCAAATTGTGCTTTCAATCTCTGAATTTCACCACATAAACCTAAATGTTCAGTGACGTGTTATTTGAGCACACTACGGTGAAAATCATTTGGGGAACATAAATAAGCGGAACCTCCTGGGAGGTAGCTTCTACTGCTGCATGCCAGCTTCAAAGGGAAAATAGGACGATTAGTCCAAATTTCAGCAGCAAGGTGGCATGAATAAAATAAAATATTTATTGTACACAATAAAACTTAAGAATTGTAAAAATTATGTTTGCACAAATTGTGTCTCACACCACTTTAATGTCTAAAAATTATTCTCTCAACTTAGAGCCATAAATAAAACTTCTGGGAGAATTTATTCCATGGGAAATGGTTTCAGTAAGAGGCTTGCTCAGAAATTCCTGCATATTAATTAAACAGATACTAAAAGGAGTATTTTTAGCTTGCCATAAAATTAAACATTATCTATATTAAAGCCATAAAATAGACGGTCTATCACTGCATTAATAGTTTTTATGATGAAATTAACTTTCAAAATTTCGCTCTAAATTTTGTACATCACATGTCGTCCCTGACTAATAGTGTGAGGTGTAATCTGCTGCTGCTAACATCTCCAGACACTCACTGGAAGCTCAAAGACTGGATTTATAAAGATACTGTATTTGAAAACGTCACCCATTCTGACTTGTCCAGTCAGAAGGAAAACATAGCTGATCTCCCAGTGCATTCATGGTCCAAATCTCCAAGAGATTTCCTTTCTCTCGTGGAGCAGTGGTAGCAGCACACTCTCTATGGACTATGCCATCAAAACTCAATGATAGTTGTTGTTGTTGTTGTTGTTGTTATGTGCCGTCGAGTCGTTTTCGACTCATAGCAACCCTATGCACAACAGCCCTAAACCCTGCTCTATCCTGCGCCAACCTCACCACCTCTGACACACCCA
>NW_006399885.1:3034924-3065902 GCF_000299155.1 Elephantulus edwardii | reverse complement strand
ATTCACTGGACTTCCTTGTAAGCGTATGGATATGATCCTGTCACTCACGATGTTGTACTTCAAGATCGATCTAGAAATTACTTTTTTTACTATGAAGGCAACCCCATTTTTCCTTGTAGTAATAAGGAAAACTAGAGAGAGAACCTGTTGTAAATCAAGACCTACCTGAGTTTGTGCATTTCTTTTGTCAGAGATATTTTGTTAATTGAGATTTTAATGAAAGTTTATAGAGAACTTGGATTTCCATTCATTCATTATTGCATATCTTCCTCCCTGCCCACCTCTCTTCACATCACTTTTCTCTTAAAAAAAAAAATTCATTGTTGTACAAATCCCGCCCCCCCCCCAAGTCCATTTTGCTATGTGGCTCTTATTCTGGACTGTTGTCATGAAAATAATACCTAATCATATATTCCTTTTAAGCAGTTCTATTCCCCATCTGTTTCAATGCAGTGTACATTATTTGTCTCATCTTTTCTTAGTTTCCTCCAAGTCCCCACGTCAGTCCTACTTTATAACAGTGGCATTATGCAGTATTTGTCCTTTTGTGACTGAGATATTTCACTCAGCAAAATATCCTCCAGGTCCCCCATTTTGTATAATATTACGAGTTCCTTGTTTTTCAGTGTTGCATAGTATTCAGTTGTGTGAATATACCATAGATTCTCTATCCATCCATTTGTGGATGGGCACTTGGGTTGTTTTCAACTCTTTGATATTGTGAACAAAGCAGCGATAAACATGGGAGTGCATATCTCTGTTTCATTGGCGGTTCTGATTTCTTTAGTGTATATTCTCAGTATTTGAATTACTGGGCCAAATGATATTTCTAACTTTTTGAGAAAGCACCATACTGCCTTCCATAATGGTTGCACCATTTTACACTCCCACCAACAGTTAATAAGGGTTCCATCTCTCCACAACCTCACCAGCATTTGTTATTTGCTGTTCTGTTGAATTTTGCTATTATTACTGAGGTGAGATGATATATCATAGTTGTTTTGATTTGCATTTTCCTTAGTGGTAGGGATTTTGAACATTTCTTCAAGTGTTTGTCATCTGAATATCTTTTTTGGTGAAGTGTATATTCATATCCTGTGCCCATTTTGCAATTGGGTTGTTTACCTTGATCTTCTTGTGACATTTTGTCAGAGATTTTAAAAATAATAATACCAAGCAGATTAAATGTTGAGCAGAGAGAAATCTGTAGAGACAGAAAGCAGATTAGCTGGTGGTAGGAGCTGGGGTAAAAGGAAGGTGTGATGAAATAGGGGGGGTAACCCACCTGCATAGTGGGGTCCAGATTTTCCTTTTAGGGTGGTGAAAATGTCTAGAGCCACAAAGTAGTGATGCTGCACAACACGGATCACAAGTGAAATACCACAGAATTGTACAATTTAAATTAGTCAAAATGGTAACAGTTGTATATTCACACAATTGATTCTCACACTAGTAAGTTATTAGAATCAAATAACTGGGTCTGGTAGAATCTTTGTTGATCTTTATTTCTAGTAAATGGATGCAATAAAGTTAAGTAAGGACCTCATTAAGGCTTGATCATTCAACTTATATATTAAATGTCTGTCTTCAGGGTTTTTTTTTCCTTAAATGCTTAAATTTTTCCCACATTCCAAGACACAGCAGAATATTCTTGCTGTTGTTGTTGTTGTTGTTATGTGCCGTCAAGTCGTTTGCAACTCATAGCGTCCCTATGTACAAAAGCCCTAAACCCTGCTCTATCCTGTGCCAATTGCACTGCCTCTGACACACCCATCCCGATTACCCCAGTTACTGAATCAATCCACCTCATAGAGGGCCTTCCACTCCTGCACTGTCCCTCCACCCTCCCAAGCATGATGTCCCTCTCCAAGGACCTGTCCCTCCTTACAACATGTCCAGAGTATGTCAGACAAAGCCCCAGAATCCTTGCCTCCAAGGAGTAGCCTGGTTTAACCCTCTCAAGGATGAATCTGTTTGTTTTCTTGGCAGTCCAGGGTACACTCAATACTCTTCTCCAGCACTACAGCTCAAAGGCATCAATTCTCCTTCTATCCTCTCTAGTCATTGTCCAACTCTCTGATGCATAGCAAGTGATTGTAAAGGCCATGGCCTGTATCAGGCGGACCTTAGTCTCCAGAGAGACACCGTTGCTCTTGAGTACTTTAGAGAGGTCCCTAACAGCAGACTTTCCCATCGCAATACATTTTTTTAATTTCCTGGCTGCTGGTGCCAAGAGTGTTGACCGTGGAGCCGAGCAAACTGCAGCTGTGAACAATCTCAATCTCTTCTCCATTCATCCTGATGCTACCAATTGGTATATTCTAGATCTCATTAATTGAAATTTGTAACATTAAATACCTGCAACTTTTAACGTAAATTTCTAGGTAATATATATTCTAAGAAAAGAATAATATATTGATTTTTTGTAAGTGATTAATGAATTGTTGTTATTGTTATGTGCCATCAAGTCACTTGTGACTCATAGCGATACTATGTACAAGAGCCCGAAACCGTGCTCTATCCTGTGCCAACCTCACTGTCTCTGACACACTCACTTCCTCCACCCCAATCACTAAGTTGGTCCATCTCATCGAGGGTCTTCCTCTCTTGTGCTGTCCCTCCACCCTCCCATACATGATGTCCCTCCGCAAGGACTGATCTCACCTTGCAGTATGCCCAAATATGTCAGACAGAAGCTTCAGAGTCCTTGCTTCCAAGGAACAGCTCGGTTTCACCCTCTCCAGGACGAACCTGTTTGTTCTAGAAGTCCATGGTATAGTCAACATTCTTCTCCATCACCACAGCTCAAAGACATTAATTCTCTTTCTATCATCCCTAGTCACTGTCCAGCTCTCTGACGCAAAGCTCACAATTGCAAAGATTAATGAATGTGGTCAACTTTATCTTTTTTGTAAATATATGCCTTTTTATTGGTTTTCATACAATCATTCATATACATTGTGTTTTATTCATGGATCATTTTTATCCAATCATTCATATACATTAAATTTTTTATAATTAATTACTATTGACCTATGCATATTATTGCCCCAACTCTTCAAGTCCTCATGAAATCTTTCATGGAATCTTTCTTATGCCTTCATCTCCCTCTCTGCCCACTAACTTCTGCTTTCGTGATGATTTTCTTTTCCTTTTTCCTGCCCCTCTTATCCTTCCCCTTTTGAACATTTATACACATCTTGCTCAGCTATCCTATTTTCATAATAGTTATCTTATGCCATATTTGTCCTTATGTGACTGAGGTATTTCACTCAGCATATTGCTCTAGACTCTCCCAAGTTGTATAATATTTTATAAAATTGTTGTTCGTCAGTTGTTGTTGTTTTTGTTGTTAGGTGCCATTGGGTTGAGTACAACTCATAGTGACCCATAAACAAAAGATCTGAACCCTGTTCTATATTGTGCCATCCTCATACTTCTTGATACACAAAAGCCTGTTGTGGCAGTCACCATGTTAATCTACCTGGTTGAGGGCCTTCCTCCCCTTCATCGACCCTCCACCCTTCCCAGCATCATGTCTCTCTCCAAGGAATAGCACCTCCTAGCAACATGACTAAAGCATGTGAGGTGAAGCCTCATCGTTCTTGTCTACAAAGGGCATTCTGGCTGTCCCTTCTGCAAGACATATCTGTTCATTCTCTTGGTCATCCATGAAATGTTCACTGCTCTTCTCCAACAACACAACTCAAAGGCATCAATTCTTTTTCTGTCATCCATATTCAATATTCCTCAGAGCTGTATAATATTCCATTCTGTGAATGTACCACAATTTCTCAATCCATTCATTTATTGATAGGCATTTGGGTTGTTTCCATTTTCTTGCTTCAATGAATAACACTACTATGAACATAAGTGTACATATGTCCATTCGTGTCTTAGTTCTGATTTCTTTAGGATATATTCTTAGCAGTGGAATAGCTACATCATACGGAATTTCTATGTTCAGCTTTTTGCCAGCAAAAAAAGTAACGAAGTTTAAGAACACTACAAACAATGTTGTAGGGGATGAAGAGATATTGAAAGAAATATCTGCCTTGTGAATATTAAATTGTTACATAAAGCTTTAAGAATGCTTTGAAAACTACAGGCAGAAAAAATAGATATTTACATATACTTGCAAAGGTCTTCATTCAAAATAAAGTCCAAAAATAAAATGCATTTAGAGAAGAATCCTAACCCTGTAGTAAAGTTATGCTGAGAATTTTAGAAGGGAAATAAACAACGTGTTTAGATTTTTTTATCATAGTTGTGTTAAATTATCCATACTAGACACAAAAATAAAACATAATTCTTCTATCTGACTATAAATAGAAGTCATCTCTATCTTGATGCATATAAAATAGGCACCACATATTGTATCAACCAATATATATGGCTTGCCTGTTAAAGAGCTTTAGAAATCTATGTAAGGAAGCAGATTTAATGACAAGTTAACAGTGAAGAGCATACAACAAGTACTGCAAGTGGCCAGACCATATGTCACCTTCTACAAGAACTGCAAGAAAAAGCTTCCTGTCTCTGGATGGCCATCCACTTTATAGTGTCCCTGCAATCATTCTGACCTTGTACAGCTTTATGCACAGAAAGGCTGGTTTGCCTCCTCTTTTCTCATAGAGAACAGTCTGATGGATTCTTCTGTCTTCCATCCAGAGTTACAAGAACAACATCCTGCATCCTACACAATAAATACTTGGTAAAGCAATGACTAGTGAATTGGTTTTAAAGATAGCAGTTTGGAAAAATAAGCCAAGAATTCTAAATTGCAAGTGCTAATAGCTCCATTAATCTCCCCAGTGCCTCTTAGCATCCAAAGTGCCTTGCTTTCTTCATCATACAAATTGCTAAGCACACATGTGCACTAAATCCATGTCCTATCCCTACCACAGACAAAATGTTAAGATGTAAAGTAACCACAGTGGTGACAATGTCACCCTCGGTGGTGCTTTCATAAACAATTATGGCCGAGTTAAAGACACACAATGTCTCTAATCAGACCCCAGGCAACATAAGCCTTGGATCCAATTCAAAAGCAGGCTCTCCTTAGAAACTCTCTCTCCCACTAGTGTTCTCCTCCAAATCAGCCCAATGACCTTGGATAAGATGCTTAATCTGTTCATGCTTCAGTCTTGTACTCTGTAAGTGAGGATAGCCACGAGGTGCCATATATAAAGAACTTGACAATGATCAGCACAACATTAAGTGATAATTATCATTTTTCCCACATCATAACTTTTGAGCCCTCTACCCACATACCACCTATTTAAAACCCTAATGTGGCATCTCTCTGCTAACCTCCTTCAAAACTGCTTTAATCAAATCTCTCTTCCCAGTTGTGTTCTTCATACTTTGTGTATTTAAATATATTCAACAAAATACACAGAGTATTGGCTATGTGCAAAGCAGTGTGCTAAGTACAGGGGATACAACATCACATGACCCACATAGTAGCTGGACTCATGGAGCTCGTGGCTCCTAGGTTGATGAAAGGCATAGGCAGGAATCACAACAATGTGAAGATTCCAGTGATGGGTGCTTTTGAAGTTGACAGGAGGCCTCTGAAAGGCAGCTTCCCAAAGGAAGTGCTGGCTGAACTAAAGGATGAGTAGGAATCACTCAAACACAAAGGAGAACATCTGTTTGAGTACATGGAATAACCTGTTCATTAAAAGTCCAAAGTCACGCAGATTATTGTATTTATGAGGACACATAGAAGTTGAGACAGAAAGGAGCTCTGGTGGCCTAGTGGCAAGAAGCTTCACTGCAATCCCAAAGGCACACAGTTTGAATCCACCAGCTGCTCAGCAGGAGATGGATGGGCAGTCTCTTCCTGTGCAAGTTACTGCCTCCGTAAACTCATTGGGGGGTCAGCAATCAGCCATTTCTGACTCGATGGCACACAATAACAATAACATAGAAGTTGAAGGGTGTACGATCATGCCACTAACACAAAGGTAGCACCGTGTGAGTGTTTAGAATCCATCAGCTACACTTAGGGAGAAATGTAGGCAATTTCCTCTCTTATGACCTTTAGCCTCCAAAAACTCACTGGAGGGTCAGCTAGAAGTCAATTCAGACTCTACAGCAATGAGTTTGAGATCTTGGTGTCTTTTTATAGACGTTTACTGTAGAACAACTCACTGTCTACCTGACCAAGAAAACAGGAAAACTGTCTGTATTTGCAGATAATATCATCCTATATACAGACAAACCCAAGGATTCAGCAAGAAAAGTACTGCATCCAGCTGAACAATTCAGCAAAATGGGAGGGTACAAGATCAGCATACAAAAATCAATCAGATCGTTTTACAGGAACAAAAAGAACTCTCTAAAGAAAAGAAAAAAGAAAAACAACACCATTTATAACATTCAAAAAATCTCAAACTCATTTCCATCAAGCTAGAAGCTACTCATAACTGATATTTCAACAGATTTTCAATGCTGTAAATTGCACATCTCTCTCCACTGGAAACACTTACGGATTAGGACTGACAGGTTAACAGAGAGGCTCCTGAGGGATTGTTCTTATTATTAGGTGCTGTCAAGTCAAGCATGAACTTATAGCAACCCTATGAACAATAGAAGTGAACCTGGTCCTATCCTGTGCCATTCTCATAATCTCTGGTGTGTGAAATCCCATTGCTGCAGTCACAGTGTCAATCCACCTGGTTGAGAGTCTTCCACTCCTTTGCCATCCTCCCACCTTTCCAAGCATGAACTGTTGTTGTTGTTGTTATTTGCTGTCAAGTAGACTATGATTCATAGCAACCTTATGCACAACAGCTCTGAACCCTGTCCTATCCTGAGTCAATTTTATCGTCTCCAACACACCTAGGCCCATTACCCCAGTTACTGTGTCAATCCATCTCATCCAGCGTCTTCCTCTCTTGCAATGACCCTCCACACTTCCAAGCATGTTATCCTTCTCCAAGGACTGGTGCTTCCTGGCAACAGGCCAAAAGTATGTTGTAGAATGAGGCTGGCATTGGGGTGGGGGTAAGACTGAGAAAAACTGGATGATATATGTTTACAGCATTGAAGTCTATGGGGGAGAGAATAGCCTAAAAGTATTATATTTTAGGGCATTATTTTTATCGTAGGAGTATGCAATGAGGGTTGCAGAGTGGATTATATTTGGGGGTAGGGGGTGGGGTTTGGGGAGGTGCGGGGGGATTGTGTACCAATGAGGGAGTTTTTCTTTTGCTTTTCAAGGAGAGGAGCAAACGGGGGGCGGGGGGTGTGCGGGGAGAAGGGTGCAACAATGAATGAATGGAATTCCAAAATCTCTGTAGATGTTCATTGAAATGAAAAATAAACAAACTAAATTTTAAAAAAAGAAGTATGTTAGATGAAGTTTCAAAATCCTTGCCTCCTGATTTCACCCTCTCTAGGACAAACCTATTTGTTTTATTTGCAGTCCATGTTATGTTCAATACTTTTCTCCACAACTCAAAGGCATCAATTCTTCTTCTGTCATTCTTACTCATTGTCCATCTTTCTGAGATGTAGCAAGTAATTGATAACACAGTGCCCTGGTTCAGGAGCACCTTCATCTCTAGACTCACATTGTTCTTCTTTAGCACTCTAGAGAGGTCCCTGACAGCAAATTTTCCCAATGCAATTTGTCTTTTGATTTCCTGCTTGCTGGTCCAAGAGTTTTGATTATGAAACTGAGTAGATCACCCCAGAAAATGAAATACTCCGAAAGATAAAATATACTTAAGCAGAGATTCAAATGACACATACAAAGAAAGCAACAAAGACTACTGTAAGAAAATGAAAGAGAACTACAGTACAAAAGAATATACCTTCCATATAGGTAAGAAGGCTTAACATTGAGGTAAATGTCAGTACTACCAAAAATAACCAATAGGTACAATGTCATCCAAATACAGATCCTATAATCATTCTTCAAAGAAATAAAAAATTTTCTATGGAAAGGAAAACGACTCTAGATAATCAATGCACTGCTGAAGAAGAAAAACACAGTAAGAGTGCTTAAATTTCTAAATACCAAATCCTACAACACTGTCACAGTAATCAAAACAGCCTGGCACTTACAAACAACAGATACGGAGAACGATGGAATAAAATTGAGAACTAAGAAGTCACTCCATTTGCCTATGGAGAACTACCATTGGTATTGATTGTGGATCCATGTAAAATTAAATTTTTATAACTTCAATATTTTCTTCACCCATCTTGATACTGCCTATTGGTCCAGTGGTGAGGATTTTTCCCCCTTAATGTTGAGATGTAATCTTTGATCTTCTGCAGTAAGTGCTCCAAGTCTTGTTCATTTTCTGCAGACAAGATTGTGTCATCTACATGACTCAAGCTGTTAATGAGTCTTCCTCCAATCTTGATTCCACATTCTTCTTCATATAGTCCAGCTTCTCAAATTATTTGTTCAGCATATAGATTGGATAGTAATGGAGAAAGCGTACAACCCTGATGCACACTTTTTGTAATTTGAAATACTGCAGTGTGCCCTTGTTGTATTTGAACAACTGCTTCTTGATCTACATATAGACTTCTCATAAGCACAATTAAGTATTCTGGGATTTATTCTCAATGCTAGCCAAAGTTTGTACGATCCACGTAGTCATCCTCATTATACATTGCATAGTTAATAAAATACAAGTAAACCGCTTTCTAGTACTGTCTGCTTTCAGCTAAGATTAATCTGTATGTACACTGGCATTTACTACAGTATTATTTATAACAGCAAAGAGACAAAAGCCCTCAAGTGTCCATCGAAAGATGAAAAGATTTAAAAAGAATTGGTACATTCACACAGTGGAATACTATGCAACAATAATAAATAATGAATTTTTATACATGATATAACATGAAAGAATCTGGAGGATCTTGTGCTGACTAAAATAAGTCAGTCAGAGAAGGGCAAGTACTGTATGAGAACATTATCACAAAAAGCATTTTTTAAAGGTACATACACAAGAAAAAGATTGATGATGATCAGTGAGAAAAGGAGAGAGGAAAAACCACATATAAAGATGAATGAAGAAGAAGGAAATATACAATAAAGTTGATCAGCTCAAACTATGGAGAAGAAGGCAATATACAATAAAGATGATCAGCTCGAATTCTAAGCAAACTATGCAAAGGGAAAACAGAGGTGCATAAGGAAAGCAGTCAACTGCTGTAAACACAATTATGTACTAAATCCTGCAACACTAATAATAAACATCAATCTACAAGTAGATATTTGGCAGAAATTCAAGACAAAAAGAAAAAAAGAAAGTAAAAGGGAATATATCTGTGACCCTATGTAGATTTGGCAAATATTTATTAATTCATTTTAATATATGCTATAAATATTTCCTTTATACAGCAGAGCCAAAGAGGGTAAAGTCATCTTAACTTCTCAATCATAACCAGTCAAGCTGAGGGAATGAGTTTCTCATCCTAGGGGCAAGACAATAGACAAATGTATCAATGTTAATTGACATAAGTCACAAAAACAATATTTTATATCCTACCTTTATGATTTGGAACTGGAAGTTTAAAAAACTTGGACGAAGTCATCTAAGGTGCAAGTATTGGTCTCTTCCTGTTCAAAATAAAGATAAGGGAATTAAAAAAAGAGATGCATAGAAGCAAATAGTCCAGAAAGTTGATGGGCCATGGAAATTTCAACCTCCAGGATCTTGAAACCAGAAGATCTGGATGGTACCCAACTACCATTGCTGATCCCTCTAAATGAGATCTCAGTAGAAGATCCCAGACAGAATGAGTGAAAAAATGTGCAGCAAAATTATCATATATAAAAATAACTAGGCTTAACGGTCCAACAGAGATTGGTAGAACTCTAAGACTACGGTCCTTCGTCACCTTTGACCTTGGAATTACACAATGTCTACTTGTGTTTTATTGGCTATGCAAAGGCATTTGACTGTGTGGATCACAGCAAATTGTGGCTAGACAACAGAACTGATACCTTTGAGTTGCAGTGCTGGAGAAGAGTATTGAGCATACAATGGACTGCCAAAAGAACAAACAGAGGATGAAATCAGGTTGCTCCTTGAAGGCAAGGACTTTGAAGCTCTTTATCAACTACTTTGGGTATGTTGCCAGGAGGGACCAGTTCTTGGAGAAGGACATTGTACCTAGAAGGGTGGAAGGGCAACACAAGAAAAGAAGACCCTGGATGAGATGAATTGACACAGTGACTGTGGCAATGTGGGCAAGTGTGTCAGAGATGGTGTGATTGACTCAGAGTAGTCATAGTCGACTCAGTGGCACGTAACAACAACAACATAGCTAATCCTTCTATTAGGTTTTCATAGTTGTAAATCATACAAGAGTTTGTTCATCTTTCTGTCTTGGATGCAGGACCTTTTGGTTAACACGCAAACTCCTTATGGGAGAAGCTGCAGAAAATAGAAGTGAGGCTTCTCTCCAAAAAAAGTTCTTGAGTACTTTTTTTTTTACACCAAAGTCTGCTTTTTGAGTACTTTTAAGGAGAGTTAGAAGAAGAAAGTAGAAGCTGGTGGAAAGGAGACAGTCAGGCCTCATCTCAGACATTTGAGAGCCTGTAGAGATAGCAGTGACTCTCCCTGAGACCCAAAACAAGTGGATTTCAATCCACAGCAACTCTGTTGTTGCTACTGTTATGTACAATTGAGCCAGACCCATCTGTAGCTGACCCTCCAGCAGGTTTTTCAGAGGAAAGAGATTGCCCCTTTTTCTCACTGAGAGCAGCTGGGGAGTTAAAACCCATAAACCTTTGCATTAGCAGCACAATTTCTTACCAGTTGGTAGCACAATTCCTTATCAAGCTACCAAAGCTCCCCAACAATCCCATGGGACAGAGTAAAACCACTACCCTACAGCATTTTCAAGGTTTAAATCTTTTGGAAGTAGGCTGTCTCATCTTTTCCCCAAGAAGCGACTAGTGAGTTTGAACTGCACATCTTGAGGTTAGCTGCCAAATGTTGTAACCACTGAGGCACCAGGACATTAATCCTTAGCCCTTGCTGGTGCCACGTATTTATTTGACTCCTTGACCCCTGGCTGGTGCTCTGGGTGCTGATGTTACTACAGCTCTCCCTTAAGCATATTTCTTGCATGTGAAAGGAGATGGGTGAGAGACCCAAAGGCACATGCTTAAATCTTCTAGCCTCAATTTCAGACTCTTACGTAGATATTAGAGGAGAGAAGACTATTTCTCAGATGGGTTTGCTTTTCTGGCAACTTTTGAAGCACACCACATAGGTGGCCCAGCTCTTCCACTTGGTTGTGAGGCCAAAGGCTTAGAACGGTCATTGTTCCTCAGTCTCTTTGTATCCAAGACCTGGACATCATTCAAATCTCACCCTGTTACTAACTCCCCAAATCTCTCTTGGCTCTTGAGAGGGTAAGCCATTTCTAAAACAAAAAAGTCAAAGTCAGGGCCAATTTCAGCTTAACCTGAAGGTTTTTAACTCAAGTAATAGTCCCAGGTTGCTAAAATGTTGACATCCTGGCAGGAGAATGGCCCCCGGAGCTCATAAAACTACTTTTCCATAAACATGCTTGCGGGTAAATAAGCTCAGGCCCTTGTAAACACTCAGTCTTCTCGGATGTAAATATTCCCAAGGTGTGTTTGAGAAACTGAATCACTTCCAGTCCTACATGTTAGAGAGAGCTGTCGATTATTCTCTCCCAAGTTCTCATGCACGATCCACTCAGAAAAGCTTGGGAAAGAAGGGAGGAGGAGAGGGAGTTCTGTTTATTTGCATAGTGAGAGTTACTGCTTAACTAAGCCGTGCTCAGCATGTTTGATAAGAGACCAGAAAGTAAGGAACAGTATTTTTCCTTGGAAGTTAGCAATTAACTTATGAAAAAGCATAGAGATGTGCTGGGCCGATTTGACAAAGCTTCTAGAAGGTGCCGATCACCTGCTGCTCAGCACATGGCAGGCACGGCCAATGTTTTGAGCAGAATGGCTGAGGGAATCTTCCTGGAGTAATTACAGGTGGGTCAGGTCAAGCACTGAACAGTTTAGCTCTGGGGATAAAAGGCAGATGGGAAAGCCTTGAACTGCATCTCCTTTACCATGTACCATGATGCTCTCCTTAGCGATCTGCAGAGACAAACACCTGTGAACTAGGATTTGCTGAGGTAGGAAGGAAGACATTTGATTTTGATCTGTGATTTACAAGATAAAAACATCAAGGAATTCAGAATAGAACATTTTTCCTTAAAGTTTCTCTTTAAAAAAAATAAATAAACACTGCAATGGGGTGGATTCCATCTCATGGTGACCCTCCATCAAGCCTCCAAGATTGCCTTGTTAATTTGTCTAGTAAGCAACTGGTGGAGCTGAACATCCAACCTTTCAGTGAGCAGTGAGCACAAAACACACTCAAACTCATTGCTGTGGAATTGGAATTGACTCGTAGCTGACCTTCCAGGGGATTTCAAAGGCTATGATGGTGTGAGTGGAGACTGTCCATCTTTCTTCCAAGAAGCTGCGGAGAGATTCAAACCACCAGAGATGTGTTGTCTTTGCATTAGCTGGCCTGTTCCATAAGGAATAAGTTATTAGAATTCCATCCAAAACACCCAAGCCCACTGCCATGTATTTTATTCCAATTCATAGGAAAACTGAGGTTTCTGAGGCTTTTTTAACAGGAGAAGGTTTTCCATCTTTCTCTCTAGGGGCATGTGATAGATTTGAACCAATGTTTTTCGGGTTAGCAGTCTCACATATGAGGCACTATGCCTCCAGGCCTCCCAAAGTTTATCTCGTGGGAGATCAAAATAAGAAAACTCTTTCCTGGCACATTTTTCTTCTAAACTCCTTTGGTGATCTGAACTTTAAATGCAAATGACAAAATGCTAAAGAATAGGAGATAGGAAAATGGGAATCATGACCGCAGCTCTCCAAGATAAAGCCTCTCACTTCAAAGTACATCTCCTGCAAAATGCTAAGAAAAGTATTAAGAAGCCAAGCTTGCAGGTCACATCTTCCTTGGCATCTGCTAGAGCCCCATTGGCATGCCTCAGGGCATGTGCCTTAGGGGGTTGTGAGTTTTTCTTGGCTCAAGACATTGCAAGCTTGACTCGATTTCAAGTTTCCTTTGCAGATTTTTCTGTGCTCCAATGTTTAAAATTGCTTTTTAATTTCTGCTGTGTTATCAGAGGAGGTTGTGAACTCTGATAATGTCGCCATCATCTTACAATCTATTTTCTGCCCTGGAAGTCTTGGGCTTTTAATACATAACGTATTCATTGAGAAAAAGCCTCCAGTGCCCTGCTCCATGGCTCTCTGCTAGCATTGGTACTTCTTTGTTTATCGAGGTGTGTTTCTTCACTTCCACATTTATGAAAAGGACATTTCTTAAAGCAATTTTATAAGTTTGGTGTTACATCTGGAATGTTCCGTGCTCTAACCAAGAACATTAGAATGTGCCTTGAATAAAAATTTAGGAACAAATTTAAAAAACAAAACAAAACAAAAAAAAAATGGATGGATAGTTGGGATTCAAATTTGTCGCCCACCTCTACTTATCTGATTGTTGAGCTTGCAAAGATTGTACCCTGTATCCATTCCCCATGTACATCTTCACATTCTCATTCTCTTCATCCTCTTCCTCCCTCATCTTCTTCTCCCTTTGCTCCTCTTCCTCATCTTCTTCCCTCTCCTAGTGACTTCTTCCTCTTTCTCTCTTTTCCTGCTTCTGCTTCGCTTCCTCTTCTTTCTCTTTCCCCTCCTCGTTGACCCCAAAAATAGAATTTTTGGAATGTTTGACTTTATTCTAATTCTCCTGATGTTTGGAGACTTGACAGTGAAGGTTTGGAAGTCATCACCACATGCTTCCTCACATAGGGTTTTTGTGGGAAGAGGCGAGGACTATGAAAATTTGTCCAGGAGATTTGTTGCATGTGGTTAGACAGGCAGTTCTGAAAAGTTAGCATCTCCTTTTCACAGGGAATGAGTTGAGTGATTTTTCAAGACAAATAAATACTGCAAATGTGTATCTAACTTCAATTTTAAGTACATTGAAGGACTAAATGTATACATGCAGCTCTTCACCTTTATCTCCAAACATCTGATCCACAAAACAAGTAACAGAAGGATTAAATAAATGATGGTTTCACTTCTGGGAGGAATAAACAGTCATTTCTGTATGAACTATGTACAGTCAACCAAGGCTGGGTGGGCAAGAGGTCTTCAAATGTCTAACTTAATGCATTAGAATCTTTCTTATTTTAAAATTTTTACTTTAAAAAAATAAATAAAGCCTTTACTTTACATGGGATTCTCATGTCCAGGCATGTATGTGTCATGCCTCCAGATTATACCAACAGATTAACCTTATCTTCCAATTTTACCACCATGCTCCCCACCATGCATATTTGCACACGAACACACACACACACACACACACTATGGGGGCCAATGAGTAGACAGAGATTGATGCTCATCAAATGCCACTAAGCACCAGGCATTGTGCACACATCGGCGACTTAGTCCTCTCAATTACCTTGCGCAATAGGTGTCCTGGATGCAGTTTACAGATGAAGACAGATGGGCTTTCAGAAAATTTTGCCCAAAAATCACACCTCTAACAGTGATGGTTCAGACCTGCCTTAATTCCTAATTGCAAGTTCTTTCATTCAACTAGACTTTCTGTAGACCAAGATAAGCAGACTCCAGGAGAAGGGCACCATGGCAGGGAGCAGGAAGCCTACCCAGGGAATGGTAATTGCCACATCCTGGCACCATGTTGTTGTTGTTGTTAGGTGCCATTGAGTCAACTACGACTCACAACAGCCATATAACCAGAACCTTGCTCTATCTTGTGCCATTCTCACAATCCCCACCAGGCTAAGCCCATTGTTACAGTCACTCTTTCAGGCCATCTTGTTGAGGGACTTCTCTTTTGCCGACCCTCTCTCTACCCTTCCCAGCATGCTGTCTTTTCCCAAGTATTGATCCCTTCTAATAACATGTTTATGAGATGAAGTTTCACCAGCCTTACTTCTAAGGGACACCCTGATTGCACTTCCTCATAGACAGATGTTTTTTCTTTGGGCAGTCCATGGTATATTCAGTACTGTTCTCTAATATCACAATTTCAAAAACATACATTCTTTGGTCCTCCTTATGCATTGTGAAACTTTCAGGTGCACGGAACAATTAAAATAATTGAACATGGCTTGGATCAGGCACACTTTAGTCTTTAATATCCTTGTTCTTTAGGACTACAGAAAGGCCCTTAACATTAGATTTTTCCCAAAACAGCACATGTTTTGATTTCTTGACTGCTGCAATCATGGGTGTTGTTTGTGGATTTAAGTGAAATGAAATTGTTGACAATTTAAATATTTTCTCCATCTGTCATGATGTTGCCTTTTGGTCCAACAGGTCCATATTGGGCTCACAACATAGATTGTCTAAAATGAATGTCTCTTTCTTATTATTACAACCTACTGCCCTTTATAATCAACCAGTTGCCCCAAGTGAGCTTAAAGATGGAAGTCTTCTCCAATAAGAGAATTTCTATGAGTTAAAATTAACTCCACTGTGCACATTTTAGTTTAGCTTTGACCAGCAGTCTAGAAGGCAGTGGTGGTTCTAGATTTTATTCCCAGCCAATGTAGCTCATGTGCAGCCAATCACCTGTTAGCAGGGGCTTCTGGGTTGTTACAGTGATGAAGTTCCAGCAGAATTTCCAGAATAAAATGGACTGGGGAGAAAGATCTGGCAATTGACTTCCAAATATCAAACAAGAAAACTCTGTGGTCCAAGTGGTCCAACGTACAACCAATCATGGGGATGGAGCAGGGCCAGGCAGAGTTCCATGCTGTGGGTCACCATGATTTCAGGACTGAGTCCATAGAGTCTAATGACATAACAACACCCAAAGTTAAAACGTCTTTGCTATTTCCAGTCCTTAGCACTTTGTCATATCACTAACTCTCTGAATCATTTAGAATCAAGCGACATGTGCAATGGTCCCAAAATCTCTACAGATCACTCTTGATGGAGAGTGAGAATCTGTAACTCATGCTAAGGATACACTAGCTAGGGAATACCTTGTTAATTTTTAAACTGCTGCTGGTGGCCTTGCCTGGTTTGCTGTGGAGAGTTGGTTCAGGTTCTTGGCTCATTCCGGATTCAGGTTATTATACTCTAACTCCTAAGCCTCTGGTTCCTCATCCGAAAGCTTCAATGGAAATATCTTTAAATGTTTTGCTAAAAAGCTGAGAAATGCCACCCAAAAAAGTGTCTGCCAGCTCCTCATTACAGCACTGTCACCAAATAAAGTAATAATCATATGTGAGAAAAAAGAATCTGAAATTAGCAACCCCAAATTGTTCTATTTTTCTCTTTTGAGGCTATAAGCACACATTAGCAACTGTTTCAGACAAAGTCTTCCTATACTTAAATTTTTATCACATTTACTGAATATCACTACAATTATATATTAAAATATACAGAGAAAACAATGTATAGGGAGCTGGATTTCTCAGCATCCAAACTAAAAAAAAAAAAAAAAAACCAACTAACAGCTGTTTCACTCCAATTTTGATATGATCATTTTAGTTCCTAGGTGTTGCGGATAAAAAGAAAATATTTACAAATCTCCATGAATATTTCTAAATTTAAAATGAACTCTATCCTCCACATACAAGCTCAACTTAGCATTTCTTTTTAATCCTCCTTTTCCTATCCAAGCCTCTATCTCTGTCAGTTATGCAATCTGTGTGACCTTATTCGGAGCAGGAGGCTGCCAGCATCAGATACGACACTTCACAGACTTCTGTTTTTCTCATATTAGTCCAATTGCTAATCCCCACTCAACCAGAGAAAGATGGAAAGAGAGATAGACGGCACTGGAGAGAGATTCTATTAATTTTATAGCCTTAAATTAAACCCTTACTTCTGCAGCTTCGAAGTTCTCATTTGACCATCTGGGAGAACATGCGAAAAGATTGCTCTAAGACAAGCAAGTACAAGACTTGTTTGCACTTTGCAAAGAGCTAGAAATCGAATACATGTTTACTGTAAGCTAAATTCCATGAGTGTCCTAATTAAACATTGCATAATTCTGTACATAAATTCCAGCCCTGATTTGCAAGTGGGAAAAGGAAGAATGTTCTCATACTACCAGTGTTAAAATTCTGCTCAGTTTCACTCATCGGCAAGATTTCCAACATGCATTTATGCCCCATTGATTAAATGAAAGTTCTGAAACCCACCCAGTTTTGACCCCCGACCTTGTGGCTGAATAATTATTGTGACTTTTTGCAAACTAACTGCAGCCTTCAGTATGGACTGAGGCTCAATGTCAAGAAGACAAAGATTCCCACCATTGGACCAATTGGCAGCATCAGGATGGATGACGAAGAGATTGAAATTATTCACAGCTTCAGTTTGCTCGGCTCCACAGTCAACACTCTTGGCACCAGCAGCCAGGAAATCAAAAAGCGTATCGCGACGGGAAAGTCTGCTGTTAGGGACCTCTCTAAAGTACTCAGGAGCAACAGTGTCTCTCTGGAGACTAAGGTGCGCCTGATATAGGCCATGGTATTTGCAATCACTTGTTATGCATCAGAGAGTTGGACAATGACTAGGGAGGACAGAAGGAGAGTGGATGCTTTTGAGCTGTGGTGCTGGAGAAGGGTACTGAATGTACCATGGACTGCCAGGAAAACAGATTCATCTTGGAGAGGGTTAAACCAGGCTACTCCTTGGAGGCAAGGATTCTGGGGCTTCATCTGACATACTTTGGACATGTTGCCAGGAGGGACGGGTCCTTGGAGAGGGACATCATGCTTGGCGGGTGGAGGGACGGCGCAGGAGGGGAAGGCCCTCTATGAGATGGATTGATTCAGTGACTGGGGTAATCGGGATGGGTGTGTCAGAGGCAGTGCGGTTGGCACAGGATAGAGCAGGGTTTAGGGCTGTTGTGCATAGGGTCGTATGAGTCGAAAAGGACTCGACGGCACATAACAACAACAACAACAACAATTAACATCTCTGTGCCTCTGTTTCTTCATACACAACTTAAGGTGATTACAAGATGCTATGCGCATCGGTGGTGCAATCAATTAGTACTCTTGACTGCTAGCTGAAAGACTGGGGGGTTCAAATCGACCCAGAAGTATCTTAGAAGAAAAGTCTGGTGTTCCACTTGCAAATAATCAGCCACCAAAAACCCCATGGAGCACAATTCTACCCTGAAGAGGTCACCATGAGTTGACTCAATTGCAATTAATAAAAGTTATTGCACCGGAAACTAAAGCACAATGTGCGAGGCTATCAACCAAAAAGTTTAAATCCACCAGCTCATCTGTGGGAGAAATAGTCTCTTCCTCTAAAGATTTGCCTCAGAAGCCCAACAGAGAGCCACTGTGAGCTGGAATCAAGTTGATCACAAAGGATCTGCTTAGTGGGGTTTTCACCTGAAGCTAGAAGATTAATTGAATGAGCTTGTGTAAATCTTTAAGGGTAGGGCAAGATAGACACTAGATACCTTTCTTGTAAATAGACAACTAAGCTCCAGCAAGAGAAATACACTATATTTAGCCCTTGTTGTTTGTTGTTGTTATGTGCATGGAGTCGCCTGCTATTCATAGCGACCCTATGTACAATAGCCCAAACCCCTGCTCTATCCTGTGCCAATCTCATTGTCTCTGACACACCTACACCAGTTACCCCAGTCACTGAATCAATCCATCTCATCTAGGGTCTCCCTTTCTTGCGTTGTCCCTCCACCTTCCCAAGCATGACATCCTTCTCCAAGAACTGGTCCTGCCAACATCTCCAAAGTATGTCAGATGAAGCTCCAGAATCCTTTCCTCCAAGAAGCAGCCTGGTTTCACCCTCTCCAGGATGAGCTTGTTTGTTCTCCTAGCAGTCCATGGTATAATCAATACTCTTCTCCAGCACCACAACTCAAAGGCAACAATTCTCCCTCTATCATCCCTAGCCATTGTCCAGCTTTTTGATGCATAACAAGTAATTGCAAAGACCATGGCCTGGATCAGGTGCACCATAGTCTCCCAACTGACATTGTGGCTTTTTCAGTGCTTTGGAGAGGTGTCTGACAGCAAACTTTCCCAATCAAATTAGTCTTATGTTTTCCTGACTGCTGGTACCAAGAGTATTGCTTGTGGAGCCAAGCAAACTAAAGCTATTAACAATCTCAATCTCTTCACCATCTGTCATGATGGTGCCAATAGGCCCAGTGGTGAGAATCTTTGTTTTCTTGATGTGGAGTTTCAATCTATATTTAAGGCTGCAGTCCTTGACCTTCTGCAGCAAGTGCTTCCGGTTCTCCTCAGTTTCAGCAAGCAGGGTTGTGTCATTTGCATAACAAATTGTTAAGTCTACCTCCAATCCTAATGCCACATTTCTCCTCATAGAACCTAAGGAAACTCGACTTAGAATTATAAAACAAAGAAATATAGTAGTACAAAGCAAGAGATAACAATTATTAAATATTGATTTTCCACAATAAATAAAGGAACTTAAAGGCTTGAATCAGTGCAGACAAAGTTACAAGTCCTTTTTAATATACCATGGACGGCTAAGAAAACGAGCAGGTTTGTCTTGGAGAGGGTGAAGTTGGGCTGCCCCTTGGAGGCAAGGATTCTGAAGCTTCGTCTGACATACTTTGGAAACGTTGCAAGGAGGGACCGGTCCTTGGAGGGTGACATCATGCTTGGGAGGGTGGAGAGGCAACGCAGGAAAGGAAGACCCTTGATGAGATGGATTGATTCAATGACTGGGGTAATGGGGGTAGGTGTGTCAGAGATGGTGAGATTGTCACAGGATAGGGCAGAGTTTAGAGCTGTTGTACATAGAGTCGCTATGAGCCACAGGTGACTCGATGGCACATAACAACAACAACCAGTATTTATAAGTCATGAAAATAAAAATTATTTTGTTTATGACAATGGTCAGGTGTAAAACTACAGTAAAAAAGAGAACATTTAATATTTCCAATTCTAGGTTGTAAACCTAGGTGTTAATATTTTTGCTCCTTCATTTTACCAGATAACCTTATGGAGTTAAGAATAAATAAGATTCTCTTACTTCATTCAACCCTAAAAAAAGAAAAACAAAGCTATTCTTAAAATGTTAACAAATGCTATATAGTGATAAGGATAAAAAAAAAAACCTCACCTTGAATTTTTAAATAAATGTCAAGCTTGAAAAGATGTTGTTCTAACAGTTACTAACATCTTTTTTTCTAAATTTTTTAGTAAAAAGTTAATTTGTAAATATGCATTGTCAACTTTAGTGCAACCATCAAAAGGAATTTTAAAGAAATATTATTGATACACTGAGAGAAAAGAGAAAATGGATTCAGTAACATGCTCACTTAGGGTCATGTTTGACAGAGAGTGAAAAATGAAACAAACAAGAAAGTAAATATTCACCACAACAAGATAAAGGTAAATAATATAATTGAAAAATGGGCACAGGATATGAATAGACACTTCACCAAAGAAGACGTTCAGATGGCCAACAAGCACATGAAGAAATGTTTAAAATCCCTAGCTCGAAGAGAGATGCAAATCAAAACAACTATGAGATATCATCTCACCCCAGTCAGAATAGCAAAATTTAACAGAACAGCAAGCAACAAATGCTGGTGAGGTTGTGGAGAAACTGGAATCTTTATTCACTGTTGGTAGGAATGTAAAATGGTGCAACCACTGTTGAAGGCTGTATGACGCTTTCTCAAAAATTTGCAAATAGAGATACCTTTTGACCCAGCAATTCCACTACTGGGAATATATCCCAAAGAGACCATAACTGACATCCAAGCAGATATATGCACACCCATGTTCACTGCAGCTCTGTTCACAATAGCAAGGAGTTGGAAACAACCCAGGTTCCCATCAACAAACGAATGGATAGAGAAGCTGTGGTATATTCACACAATGGAATATTATGCTGCACTGAAAAACAAGGAACTCATGCAATATTATTCAAAATGGGGGGCCTGGAGGATATTACACTGAGTGAAATATCTCAGTCACAAAAGGATAAATATTGCATGGTGCCACTGCTGTAAAATGGGACTGATATTAGGGTGGGGGTAAGACTGAGAAAAACTGGATAAATTGTGTATACTGCACTGAAACAGATGAGGGACTGAATAATTTAAAAGCGATGTATGATAGGGTATTATGGTTATCACAAGAGTCCACAATTAAGGTTGCATAGTGGAATTTACTTGGGGTGGCAGGAGGGGTGTGGGGGATTATGTCCCAGGGAGGGAGGGTTTCTTTTACTTTTGAAAGAGGGGAGCGAACTGAGGGGGGGGGGAGGGCTGGGCAGGTAGAGAAGTGTAGCAATGAATGAATGGAAATCCAAATTCTCTGTAAATGTTCATTAAAATTATTTTAAAAAAATAAAACTGGAGAAACAAAAAAAAAAGAAAGTAAACATAAAAGGTACAAATACGCCAATACCCTAATGTCAATAATTACTTTTAAAGTGACTGGACTAAATTCACCAAATAAAAGACATAAACTTTTGGAATAGATCAGAAAACAAGACCCAATTAGACTCTGTCTACAAGGAACTCACTTTAAATATAAATAATCAAGTAGATTTGAAATGATAGACTACTTCAAGCCCACTAAAAGGACAAGGATGAAGAAAGATTGATCATAGTAACACATTCAAAAGAGACATGGAGCATCATTTCAGACAAAATTCACTTCACAGCAAGGAAGAAAATTTGGGACAAAGAGCGGCATTACATAATGATGACAGGGTTCATTCTGAATTAAAATATCTTCATCTTTGGTGTGTTACACACTTAACAAAGTTGTTAGGTGCCATCCAGTCAACCATGGCTCATAGCAACCTGTGAAAATCAGAGCTGAACCTTGCCCTACCCTGTGCCGTCCTGTTGAGGGATGTCCTCTCTTTCTTTGACCCTCCAGCATGATGCTGTTTTCTAAGGACTAGTCTCTCCTAACAACATTCTCAAAGTATATGAGATGAAGTTTCACATTCCTTCTCTTTAAGCAGCACCCGGTTGCACTTTCTCCAAGACAGACGTGTTTGTTCTTTCAGCAGAATATCCATGGGCTATTCAGTATTCTTCTCCAAAAACAGTTTAAATTGGTTCTTCTTCCCTATTTTTATTCACTCTCCAACTTTCAGAGGCATAGGAAGCAATTAAAAAGACCATGACTTGGATAGCATGCCCTCCAAGAGAGGCTAGTTGTTTCTTTTGGTAGTCTATAGTGTATTCAACATTCTTTGTCAACACTATAATCCAAAGGCATCATTTCATTGTCCAAATTTCAGATTCACAGGAAGCAATTGAAAACACCAAGACTTGGATCAGTACCTTAACCTTTACACTAGCATCTCTGCTTATTTTCAAGAGATTCTTTATAGCATCGTATAGCTCATTGCAACATGTCTTTTGATTTCTTGACTGTTGCCATCATACATATTGATCGTGAATCCAAGTCAGATGAAATTGTTGACCTCTTCAGTCTTTTCTCCGTCTATCATGATGCTGCCTGTTGGTCCATTGGTGAGAATTTCTGTTTTCCTGATATTGACATGTAACCTATATTGAAGCTGTGATCTTTGATTTTCTGCACTATTGTCATCTGTGACAACACAAGTTGTTGTTGATTCTTGTTCCAATCTTGATGTCACATTCTTCTTCATATTGTCTAACTTCTTGAATTATTTGCTTAGAATACTGACTGAGTAGGTGTGGAGAAAGGATCCAAACCTGACTCACACCTCACCTGATTTCAAAACATGCAATGTTTCCTTGTTTAGCTTAGAAAACAGCCTGTTGGTCTATGTTTGAGTTTTACATGAGCAAAATTAAGGGTTCTATAATTCCTTTGAAATGTGATGCTGGTGAAGAGTGTTGAACATACCATGAACCACATGTCTGTTTTGCACAAAGTGAAACAAAGTTTCCCCTCAGAGGCAAGGATTTTTAAGGTCTGTGTCACATACTTTGGACATGTTGCCAGGAAGGATCAGTCCTTGGAGAAGAACATCATGCTTGAAAGGGTGGAGGAACAGTGCAAGAGAGGAAGACCCTGTATGAGAAAAATTGACACAGAAACTGTGGTAACAGGTGTGTTGGAGTCAGTAAGTCTAGCTCAGGATAGGTCAGGCTTCAGAGCTGTTGTGCATAGCAGTTGCTATGAGTCCCAGGCGACTTGATGGAATCTAAAACCAACAACAACAATTACCATTCCCTTTGATGTTAGACATGATTTATTATGATCCACATGGTCAACTCCCTTTGCATAATCAATAAAACACAAACAAAACTCCTTATGTTATTCTTTACTTCCAACTGAGATCAGTTGGGCATTAGCAATGGTATCCCTCATTCTGTGGTTCTTGTGAACCCAGCTTGAATTTCTGGAAGTTCTCTGTCAATGTACGATTCATTTTTCAAAAATTTTCAAGAAGCTTTTGCTTGCATGTGATTAGAATGCTTTTCCTTGACAATTTTCACATTTTTTTGGAGAGCAATTTTTGGAGAAGGAATAAGGATCCCTTCCAGTCTGTTGGCTAGGTAGATGTCCTCCAAATTGGTTGCCATAGGCTAGTGGGCATGTCCAGGGCTGTGTCTGTCTGTTAAAATATGTCAATTAGTATTCCATCAATTCTTAGGACTTTCCTTTTTTTTTCTTTTCACATTTCTTAATTTTATTTCTTTTTTTTTAATTTACTGTTTCACATTTCCCCTTCTTTTGTGCTCCCCAGCCCTCCCCTAAGGCAGTGTTCATTATCTGTCCTTTCTTCATTCTCTCCCAACCTTCCCATGTCTTTCCTGTTTTTTTTTGTTTTTTTTTTTTACCTTCACAATCAGTTTAATAATCCCACATAACCCATAGTTATGAAATTACAATATAACAAGTCAACAGGAGACCCTTCCCTGCTGGAAGAGGAGCAAAAGTCACAGTGTGGAAAGAGAGAGTGAAAAGGTCTTACGAGATCACGGAAAAGAGAGTCAGGGTGAAAATCTATATGGACACAGAGGGTGTATTTCAGTCTCTTTATTGCATGGGCTTTCACTAGTTTGCAAAGAATTTCTCTCTCTTAGAAGTGTTAACCCTGTCTCCACAAAGTACATCTTTTTGCCAGGCAATTTTCCTGCACTCCTAGCATGCATTTGAATGTATGTATTTCTGCCCTTGTAGGCAGTGGAAGCACTCATAATTATCACACCTCATGGGATTACAAACAGGAAGGACATTCAATCCATTTCAGCCATTTCCATTCAGGTAGAAGCTGCCCTATCCCATATAAACTTATGGCTAACATTGAGAAGAATGGGAATCCCAGAACACTTAATCATGCTCATAAGAAATGAATACCTAGATCACGAAGCTATTCTGCAAACAAAGCAAGGGAACATTACATGGTTTAAAATTAAGAAAGGTGTGCATCAGCATTGTATCCTTTCCCCATAAATATTGAATCTGTATACGGAGCAAATTATTTGAGAAGCTGAACTCTATGAAGAGGAGTGAGGCATCAGGATTGGAAGAAGATTCATCAATAATCTTTGGTATTCAGATGACATAACCTTGCTTGCTAAAAGTAAAGAAGACTTGAAATAGTTGCTGTAGAATATAAAATACTGCAGCCTTCAGTATGGTTTGCATCTCAATGTCAAGAAAACAAAATTTCCCACCACTGGACCAATAGGAGAAATCATAATAGAGAAAAGATTGAAATTGCCAATGACTTCATCTTACTTGGATCCACAATAATATTTTTGGTACCAGCAGTAAGGAGATTAAGAGACATATTGTACTGAGAAAGTATGCATTCAGAGACCTCTCCAAATTATTGAGGATCAGTAATAATAGTTTGAGGACTAGGAGAGAAAATATCCTGCCCACATGGCTCAGGAACACCAACATCACAGGAAAGTGGAGAGAAAATGGGTGGACAGAGGTGGGTGAAGCCCTGAGTCATCAAACCAGGATTGGCTAGAGGCTAGGGGTAGAAGATGCTGGAGGGGCAAGGAGAGAGAACTGAGCTGGATGTTAACAGGGCATGGATGGGAGAGGGCATAAGACCCATGCACCTACAAGGTTGGTGGGTGGGACCAACACCTGACCTATTATCTGGATAATGGGAAGGTTTCTTATTTGCTCTTTTGGACAAAATACTTGTTGGTCAAATACTGCTGTAGAATCAAGCATCCAAACTAAGACAGATTAAGAAGAAGCATTGGCCATCCAATTCCAAAATAAGGGGCCTCAGAAAACAATAGAGCTGTTAGAGTAAACTAGAAGATATGGCACCAGAGGCAGAAATTTTCTTACTAGGAATCACAAAAAAGGAGGAATAGTTGCAAATAGACACAGGGATTAGAATGTGGAATCTGAGGAGTATGAATGTTGGAAAATAGAAAATTATTTAGGAAGAAATGGAACCCATAAATACTTGCACAAATGAAATAGGTTGACATGGGACATCTTGAGACAGATAATCCTATGACAAGCTGGAAATGAAAGGGTGAAGGAAAATAAGGTTGTGTTAATAGTTTAAAAGACAATTTCTAGACCCATCATGAAGTACAATGTGATGAATGACAGGATAATATCCATAATTGTACAAGGAAGACCTGTTAATACATACCACTATCATTCAAATATATGCCCCAACAACTAGGGCCAGAAAGGAGGAAAGAGATGACTTCTACCAACTTCTTCTCTATCATGAGAGATAGAAAGGAGATTGAACCTGTCAATAGCTTCATCATGCTTGGATTCACAATTAACACTCTTGGTATCAAAAATCAGGAAATAAGTAGATGCACTGCACTGGGAAAATCTGCAGTTAGGGACGTTCTAAACTATGAAAGAATAATGATGTCAGGTTGAGGACTAAGGTGCATCTATTTCAGGTATTTCTTATTACTTGCTATGCAGCTGAGAGCTGGACAATGAATAAAGATGACAGAAGAATTGATGTCTTTGAGTTGTGGTGTTGGAGATGAGCACTGAATAGCACTGAATATTCTATGGATGGTCAAAAGAACAAACAAATAGGTCTCTGAGAGGGTTTAGCCAGAGTGCTCTTTGGGGGCAAGAATGATGAGGATTCCCCTCACATACTTTGAGAATGTTGTCAGGATGGGCTATTACTTGGAGAGGGACATGACACTAAGAAGGGTGGAGGGTCAGCAAAGGAGAAGAAGACAGTTGAACAGGTGTATTGACACAGTGACTGTCACAGTGGGCTCTTGTGTGTCAGGAAGTATGAGGATGGCACAGGACAGAACAGGGTTCAGTTGTTTTGTTCACAGGGTCACTATGAGTCATACTCAACTCAATGCACTTAACATCAACCACAACAACCAACTTTTGCAGTCAGAAATAGATTGAGCATGCAACCAAGATACCTTGATAATAATGGGTGACTGGAATGCAAAAGATAGGAACAGGAAGAAGGATCAAAAGTCAGAAAACATGGACTTGGTGAGAGAAATGAGGCTAGATTTACAATGATAGCATTCTGGACAATCAATGACCTATTCATTGCAAATACCTTTTATAAAAACAAAAATGATGACTATACACATGGTCTTCACATGATAATCTACACAGATAGAAGACTGCATCTGTGGGGAAAAAAAGTTGCTGGAGAAGCTTAATATCTGCTGTGAAAACTAGATCCTGTACTGAATGTGGAACAGACTATCAACTACTCATATGGAAGTTCAAACTTCAGCTAAAGAAAATTGAATCCGTAAGAACTAAAGTTTGACCTGGAATCTATCCCACCAGAATTTAAAGACAAAGACCATCTTAGGAACAGGTTTCAGCAAAGACGCAATGAGCAATGGGAAGATAACAAGAATATCATCCACGAAGGATTAAAAAAGACATTACAAAGACCGAGGAGGAAGAAAAGATCAAGATGACTGTCAGAAGGGACTCTGAATATTGTGCTGAGAAGCCAAAGCAAAGAGAAGAAATCAAGAAGTTAAGGAGCTGAACAGAAGATGTCAAAGGGTATCATGGGAAGACAAAGTTAATTATTTTCATGAAAAGAACAAAGAGCTGCAGTTGGAAAATCAAAAGAGCTGAACTCACTTGGCATTTCTTAAGCTGAAGGAACTGAAGAACAAGTTTAAGCTTCAAGGATGTTGAGGGCAGAATGTTGAATGACCCAGAAAGGATCAAAAGAAGATGAAAGGAGAACAGAGTCACTATGCCAGAAAAATCTGGCTGACACATATGAATTTCATGAAACAACATTTAATCAAAAGGCAATGGTGATGGACGAAGTCCAAGCTACTGTGAAGGAACTGGCAAAGAACAAGGCCCCAGGAATTGATATCATACCAATTGATTTATTTAGGCAAACAGATGCTGTCTGGACACACTCATCAGGTTATGTCAAGAAATCTGGAGGACAACCACCTAGCCAACTGGCTGGAAAAGATTCATATTTATTCCCATTCCAATAAAAGAGTGTGAAATTATCAAACAATATCACTACTATGACACAAGAAAGATCTTGCTGATGATTTTTCAAAATCGACTGGACCAGGATCAGTAGAGAACAGCCAGATGTGCAAGCTGGGTTTAGAAGAGGCAGTGGCACTAGTGACATCATAGCCAATGTAAGAAGGATATTGGCAGAAAGCAGAGAGTAAAAGAGGAATGTGTTTCATTGAGTAAGCAAAGCTATTTGACTGTGTGGATCACAACAAATTGTGGCTAACCTTGAGAAGAATGGGAATCCCAGAATGCCTAATTGTGTTCATATGAAACCTATACTTGGACCAGGAAGCAGTCATCAGAACAAAGCAGGGAAACACTGCATGGTTCAGGATCAGGAAAAGTGTGCATCAGGGATGCCTATATCCATATCTTTTCAATCTATGTGCAGAACAGATCATTCAGGAAGCTGGACTTTATGGGGAGGAATGTGACATCACGTTTGGAGGAAGACTCATCCACAACTTACATTATGCAGATGACACAATCTTGCTTGCTGAAACTGAGGAGGACATGAGGCATATGCTGTAAAGGTTAAAAACTGCAATCTTCAATATTGATTGAAGCTCAACAACAAGAAAACAAAGATTATCACCACTGTGCCAATTGACAGCTTCATGATAAACAAAAAGATATTGAGATTGTTGACAACTCTTGATAACTCTTGTCACCAGCATCAGGAAATCAAAAGATGAATTAGACTGGAAAGCTCTGCTGTCAGGGATCTCTCTAGAGTGCTGAAGAGCAATGATGTCAGTCTTGAGACTAAGGTATGGCTGATCCAGGCCATGGTCTACACAATTACTTGGTATGTGTCTGAGAGCTGAATAATGACTAAGAATGACAGAAGAAGAATCAATGCCTTTGAGTTGTGGTGCTAGAGAAGAGTGTTGAAGATACCATGGACTGCCAGGAGAACAAACAGGTTAGTCTTGAAGTGGGTGAAAGCAAGCTCTTCCCTGGATGCAAGCTCTGTCTCACATACTTTGGGCACATGGCCAGGAGGGAGCATTTCTTGGAGAGAGATGCTTGAAAGTGTGGAGGGACAGCAAAGGAAAGGAAGATCCAGGATTAGATGGATTGATTTAGTAACTGGTGAAATAGGATTAGGTCTGTAAGGCAAGATGATATTGGCTCAGCATAAGGCAGGATTCAGTGTTGTTGAATATGAGGGTAGCTATGAGTCTCAGGTGACTCAATGGCATGTAACAACAATAAGGTACACCTGATTCAAACCATGGTCTTTTCAGTCACTTGCTACACATCTGAAATCTGGACAATGAAGAAGGATTACAGAAGAAAAATTGAACTGTGGTGTTGAAGGAGAGTATTGAATATCCCATGGACTTCCAAAAGAACAAACAGATGTGTGTTGGAGAAGGTGAAACCTGAGTGCTCGTTGGAAGCAAGGATGGAAATGGTTCATCTCATACTCTTAACGCATCGTTAGGAGAGGTTACTCCTTGGAGAAGGACATTATGCTCTGAAAGGTGGAGAGACTGTGAAGGAGAGGAAAATTCTCAACCAGGTAGGTTAACACAGTGACTGCAGTAATGAGCTCAGGTAGGTTAACACAGTGACTGCAGTAATGAGCTCAAGTGTGTCAAAGATTGTGAGGTTTTCACAGAATAGGGCAGGGTTCAGATCTATTGTTTATAGGGTCTCTATGAGTTGTACACAACTCGACAGCACCTAATATCTTGTTTATAAAAAATAGGAATGTAATGAATTCTATTGAATAACAATTAATTAAACATATGCTTTACTAACTCCTCAAATACAGATATCCATGGGAAAATATAAGTCAGATAATAGTAATATTTTTTTCTGTCTGGCATGAGACTTGCCCCTCCTAATAACATGCCTAACGTATATGAAACAAATTCTCACCATCCTTGTTCTAAGGAACACAAGGAAGGCTTCCAAAAAAATGAGTTGATACAGTGACTACAAAAATGACTTAAGCACAGCAGAGCTGGCATGGTAGGCTGTGTTAGTGTGTGATGCATAGGGTCACTGAGAGTTGTGCAAAAGAGTTGTACAAAGGGTCCCTGTGAGCAGGAGCCAACCCCACAGCAAATAGCAACAGTGTGAGACTCAATGTTGCCCCACAATTCAGGCTACAGGTTGTCTCTTCTAATAAAATTTTATTCTACTTTCCCCATCTCCCTCCACACACATTGTTAAAGGAAAATGTTGCTTACTGTTACCATATTAATTTCTTTTTTTTTTTTTTCTTGTTCCCCCTGGTTTCCCTTAGGGCTGCCAGATTTCTCTCTGCCAGCACTGGAGCCTCTTTGGCTCTTGGATCAGGCTGTTTAATGGCATTTATGAACCACCAATTAAAAACCAGATACTACTGAGCTTACACCTTGGGAATTTTTGGATGATCATTGTCTTAAGAAGCTTATAGGTTGGAGTTCACCCAGCCAGATCCTCAGCTTGCCACGCAGGCAGAGTAGTGTAATCTACATGGAGTTGTGCTATTAACTCAAAGGCCATGCCCCTCTGGCAGTTCAAAGTCTCCAGTCACACCAAGAGATAAAGATGGCCATTTTCTCCAGTGCAATTTCATAGAAGGCTGAGAAATCCGCTGCAGGTTT
The DNA here is from genome assembly GCF_000299155.1 of Elephantulus edwardii. Classification (NCBI taxonomy): domain Eukaryota; kingdom Metazoa; phylum Chordata; class Mammalia; order Macroscelidea; family Macroscelididae; genus Elephantulus; species Elephantulus edwardii. Next base: position 3,035,780 of record NW_006399885.1, on the reverse strand, counting down.
AGCTATGAGTAGGTTCCAACTTGACAGCAGTGTGTAATATATTGACATAGCTATTTTCGACACATAGTATTTGGTGTGCCACAAAGCAAACTTACTGTTCATAGTCAGTCTTAACATTTTACATAGAATACAGTTGTACTTCCCAGACTACTGCTCTGAAGTAGTCTTTAAGAAATTCTATTTCTAAGTTTTTGAAAAAGTGCCAAACTGCCTTCCATAATGATTTTACACTCCCATCAGCAGTGAATAAAGATTCCAATCTCTCTACAACCTCAACAGCATTTGTTGTTTGCTGTTCTGTTGAACTTTGTTATTGTTCCTGGGAAGAGATGATATAGTTGTTTTTATTTGCATCTCTCTGATAGCTAGGGATTTTGAACATTTCTTCATGTGTGTGTTTGCCATTAGGATGTCATCTTTCAGTGAAATATCTCAGTCACAAAAGGGCAAATACTGTATAGTGACACTGGTATAAAGCAGGTCTGACATGAGGGCTTAGGAGGAGAATAGGATGAGATTGGATAGATAATGAACATTGCACTGGAATAGATGAAGGAAAGAATTGTTTAAAAGGAATATATAATTAGGCATCATATGTACCATAACAGCCCAGAATAAGAGTTACATTGCAAAGAGAATTGGGGGTGGGAGAGCAGGAAGTAATTGGGCCACAATAAATTAACATTTTTCTTTTTTTAAATTAATTTTAATAGACATTTACAGAGGTTTTGGATTTCCATTCATTCATTGCCACACTTTTCTCCCTGCCCAACCCTCCCCACAAGTTCCCTCCCCTCTCTGAAAAGAAAAAGAAAAAAAAATTCCTTCATGAGTATACAATTCCTCCATCCCTCCT
>NW_006399885.1:3026996-3034754 GCF_000299155.1 Elephantulus edwardii | reverse complement strand
GTCTTCGGTGAAGTGCCTGTTCATATCCTGTGCCCATTTTTCTATTGGATTATTTACCTTTATCTTGTTGTGGTGCTCAAGTATTTCATAAATTCTGGTAACAACAGTGTTATACGGTATTCATCCTTTTGTGACTGAAATATTTCACTCAGCATAATGTGCTCAGTGCTAGCTTCAGCAGCAATAAACTAAAATTGGAATGATACAGAGAAGATTAGGATGGCTCCTGTGCAAGGATGACACACAAATCAGTGAAGCGTTCCATATTTTTATTCCTTGGAGAGGGTCATGATATAGGGAAAGTTGGAAGGTCCAAGAAGGATAGGAAGACCCTCAACCAGGTGGATTGACAAAGTCACTGCTACAATGGGCTATTGTGTGTCAGTAAATGTAAGGACCAGACTGGCTTCAGATCTTTTGTTCATGTTGCTATGACAGCAACAACAGTGTCCTCAAGGCTCCCTCATGCTGTGCAATGTTTTAAGAGTTCATGTTTTTCAATGTTGCATAGTATCCCATTGTGTTGTTTTTCTATCCATTTGTTGATAGCCACTTGTTTGCTTCCATCTCTTTGCTATTGTGAATAATGCAACAATATACATGGGTGTGCATACATCTGTTAGAGTCTGTGGCTCTGGTTTATTTGGGTTTATTTATATTTTCCAGTGGTAGAATTGCTGGGTCAAATGGTATTTCTATTTCTAACTCTTTGAAAAACCACCAGACCACCTTCCATGGTGTTTGTACCATTTTACACTCCCACCAGCAGGGAATAAGAGTTCTAAACTCTCCACAATCTTGACAGCATTTGTTGTTTGTTGCCCTGTTGAACTTTGCTATTATGGCTAAGAAGAGATGATACCGCATAGGTTTTTGTAATTGGCATCTCCTCGGATAGCTAGAGATTTTGAGCATTTCCTCTTGTATCTCATCTGAATGTCTTCTTTGGTGAAGTGTCTATTCATATCCTATGACCACTTTGTGATTGGGTTATTTATCTTTTTCTTACTGAGATTGGACCAACAAAGCCTGTGTGGCTTTCTACTGTAACTTCCTTTGGATATTTCTGATGTTATTTAATTTCCTTTTTAAAAAAAAAAGAAATACTTTCCATTATTGAATCATACATCAGTGTTTGGAGAAATAGCAGTTGTACAAGACTTCTTGTAAAAAGAGTGTTAGGAATGGCACCGTTGACCCATGTTTTTGCTCCCCAAAGGCAACCACTTTGAATCATTTAGTAATTTTTTTTTGCCTCTAGGTCTCTAAAGAATTTACAAATATTGCTACTTCTTAATTTTTTTCAAGCTTCAAATATTTGATGTGTAATGATGGCAAATAAAAATCTAGCTTTCACTCATTTCTACAAACACGTATTTGCCTCCCTCAATGGCATATAAAAACAATAACATACTATTACAGGTTTGGAAGCAGGAGTGGCATCCACTTCCTAAATAACATGCCTCTGGAAATTCTATGAACTTTAATAATGAACTTTAATGTCGATAGTTGTAGAGGGGCTTCAAGTCTTTTGTTCATTGGGTCGCTATGAGTCATGCTCCACTCAAAGGCAATCAACAGCAACATCTTTAAAATTCAGTTTTACTGTCAGTTAGATAAGACCTCTCCAAAGTCTAATGAGCAATGGTGTTAGTTTAAAGACTAAGGTGTGCCTGGTCCAAGCCATGGTCTTTTCAATCGCTTCCTATGCAATTGAATATTGGACAACAGTTAAGGATGACAGAAGATTTTTTTAATTGAGATTTTAATGAAAGTTTATAAAGAACTTGGATTTCCATTCATTCATTGTTGCACATTTGCCTCCTTGACTCCCTCTCCCCCCATTTAGCTTTTTTCCTTTGGGGAAAAAAGTGTTTTCATTGTTATACAGCCCCACCCCTCACACCCCAGACCGCTTTACTATGCAGCTCTTACTCTGGACACTTGTCATGCCAATAATACCTAATCACATATTTCTTGTATACAGTTTCTCCCTTATCTGTTTCAATGCTGTGTACATTATTTATCCCCTCTTTTCTTAGTTTCCCCTGAACCCCCATGTCAGTTCTGTTTTATAACAGTGGTATTATGCAGTATTTGTCCTTTCTTGACTGAGATATTTCACTCTGCATAATGTCCTCCATGGTGACCCCTTTGAATTGTGGTGTTGGATAAGAAGGGTACTGAACATCCTATAGGCGGCCAAAAAACCAAACACGTCTGTACTGGAGGAAGTGCAGCCAAGATGCTCCTTAGAGCCAAGGATGGTGAAACTTCATCTCACATGCTTTGGGCATGTTGTCAGGAAGAGCTAGTCATTGGGAATAGACATAATGCTGGGGAAAGTGTCAGAGAAAGAAAGGAAGACCCTCAATAAGATGAATTCACACAATGGCTGTTAACAACGGGCTCAAGCTTATCAGAGGTCATGAGGACGGTACAAGGTAGAACAAGATTCAGATCCGTTGTTCATAGGTGACTATGAGTCGTAACAACCAGGAATTACATTACTACATCTACTTAATGGCTATTCATAGATATTTATTTTATACAATCGTTATTTTTCTTTGCCACACAATAGATTCTTTTCCCTGGGTTCATACTTATCTGTGTTCCTTTTACTTGTACTGCCATGTTCTAAAAAAAGAAATAGCTATTGATTTGATTCCAACTCATGGTGAGTCCCTGTGTGTGACAGCAGAACTGTACGCTCCAGAGAATTTTCAAAGGCTTATTTTGTTGGAAGCCAAGACTTTGTTGCAATGCACTCTTGCATTCACTCAAATGCCAATCTTTCTGTTAGTAGTTAATTGCATTATCAATTTGCCCTATCCAGGGCCTCCTAACTAGCATTTTAAAACCACAAAGTCTGTGATGGTATTGCCAAATGTTTGTTCCCAGTCAGTAGGTTTTCTTTTCACTCTGTTGGGAAAAGTTCTTGATGCACACAGGGATTTAATCTTTAGAAGGTCCCATTCATCAGTTTTGTTCTCTTCAGAGTGTGCATTTCTGGCTATATTTGGCAGTCTCTTTGTACCATAGACTAGGCCTTCTACGCTTTGTTTCTGTTTGTTTTTCATGAACTTTATGGTTTTGCGTTTACTCCCAGGTCTCTGATCCACCTAAAGTTGATTTTTGTGTGGATCCTGTTTCCACTTGTTGCAGGTTTTGCCAGCACCATTTGTTAAAGAGGTTTTTATTTCCCCATTTGATAAGTTTTATTTTCTTGTCAAATATCAGTTGACCATAGATAGTTGGGTCTATTTCTGGGTTCTCAATTCTGTTCCATTGGTCTATGTGCCTGTCATTGTACCAGTACCATGCTGTTTTGGTTATTACTGCTGTGTAGTTTTACAAAAGTTTACAGAATACTCCTAGGCCTATATAAGAAAAAGACTGATAACCAAATTAGAAAATGGGCAAAAGACATGGAAAGAATTTCCACAGAGGAAGATATTCAAATGAACAACAGACATGTGAAGAAATGCTCAAAATCATTGGCAATAAGAGAGATGCAAATCAAAACCACAATGAGATACCATCTCACTCCAGTAACAGTGGCAAAGTTTAACAGGACAGCAAGTAATAAATATTGGAGAGGATGTGGCAAGATAGGAAGTCTTAAATGTTCTTGGTGGGATTGCAAATGGTACAACCATTCTGGAAGGCAGTTTGGTGCTTCCTTATAGCACCAAAGAAATTCCATATGATCCAGTTATTCCACTGCTTGTAATATACCCTGAGGCACAAATGGAGACTTGTATGCCAGTGATAGTAGTGTTATTCACCATTGCAAGGATATGGAAGCAGCCCAAATGTCCAACCACAATTGAATGGATTGAAAAATTATGGTACATTCACATGGTGAAATATTATGCCGCACTTAGGAGAAATTATTTCGTAAATTATTACCTAACTTGGAAGGGACAGGAGAGCATTACGCTGAGTGAATTAACTCAGTCCCATAAGGACAAATGCTGTATAAGTAGAATGAGTATGAGGATCCAAAAGGTGGAAAAATAGAAGGAGAGGGGTGAGGATCCACGGGGGGAAAGGATGGGAGTTAATCATAGGGTCTCACAGTTTGATGGGGGTGAAAGAAAGAGGAAAAATCAGGTGTGAAATACAATGTATTCAAACTTTGTAAATAAACCGGTATATTTTTAAAAAAAATATTTAAAAAGAAAGAAAACCCCACAAAGTCTCAGATATTTTAAATACTATTTATTTAAGTTTAAGGTGCTCTTGTGGCCTAGTGGTAGGGAATTGTACTACCAATCCAAAGGCAAGAGATTCGAATCCACCAACTGGGGAAAAGTTGGACAATCTCCTCCCATGTGAATTACTGCCTCAGTCTTACCCACTTAGGACATAAAGCTTCAGAAACCCATTGGTGGGTTAATACGAGTCAAAGCAAACTAGATAGCATTGGTTTTAAATCCTGTATGAGGAGATTGTCCTTTCTTCCAATGAGCAGTTGAGGGATTCAAACTGACAATCTTTTGGTTAGCAGAGAGGTAAGTTACTTAAAGTGCTGCAAAAGATCAAAGACTGCAGTCCTCAATATGGATTGCATCTCAATATCAAGAAAACAAAGATCCTCACCACTGGGCCAATTGGTAGAGAGAAAAAACCTCAAAATTATTAACAATTTGATCTTGCTCAGGTCCACAATCAACACTCAGATCTACCATCAACACTCTTGGCACCAGCAGTCAGGAAATCAAAAGATGAGTTGCTTTAGGAATTCTACTGTCAGAGATCACTCCAGAGTACCAAAGAACAAGTGTGTTGATCTAGAGACTAAAGTGTGCATGATCCAGGTCATGGTCTTCTCAATTGCTTGCTATGCATCAAACAGCTGGACAATGACTAAGGATGACAGAAGAAGAATTGATGTCTTTGGGTTGTGGCGTTAGACAAGAATATTGAACATACACCATGGGCTGCCAAGAGAACAAACAGATCTGTCCTGCAGAGGGTGAAATTAGGTTCCTCCATGGAGGCAAGAATTTTGAAACTCCATCTCACATGCTTTGGGCATGTTGCCAGGAGAGATTAGTCCTTGGAGAAGGGCCTCATGCTTGAAAGGTTAGAGGGTCAGTGCAGGAGAGGAAGACCCTGGATGACATGGATTGACTGTGGCAATGGGGTCAGGTGTGTTAGAGATGGTGATGTGGGGCGAGGTTCAGAGTCTCTAAGAATCACAGTCAACTCAATAGCCGATAACAACATCAACTACACCACCAAGGAGCTCTTATGGCCTAGTGGTAAGAAGCTGTGCTACAATCCCAAGGGCACATCATTCAAATCCACCAGCTACTCTACAGAAGGATGGTTGATCTCTTCCCAGAAAATTTGCTGCCTCTGGAAAACCTGCAGAAGGGTCAGTTTTGAGTCAGTTCCGACTCAATGGGACACAACCACAACAACAGTGTCAGTGATCTTTCCTCATCAATAGTCTTATGATTTTTCTGCTGCCTTTCCCTGAATCCTGAACATAGAGGTTAGGGAGCTGGAACCTGCTTTGGAAAGGACCACACAGGCTTAAGGGCTATGGTTTTTGTGGTGGCTTAAAATAATTTACTATGTTCTGTGAAGAGACACCAAGCCCCCCAGACATAAATAAATGAGTACTCAATGATGACATTACAGTCTTGTGGGGATGAAGGACAGAAGGGACATAAATGCCTTATGACATATCAAGGCAGAGTCAATGGTGCCTCCATTTCTCCAAGCGATATATGAAGTGCATGGAGGTCCCAGGAACAACAGTGCTCAGGCATCCTGGGATGATACGTGCCTTTGATAAACTGTAAATAGTCTCTGGGGTTCAGTTTGAAAAATCCTGGTCAATGTCAACCTCAGAATATCTGTGTGCTTCAGTAGCACCAGAAACAAACTTGAACTTGTCTGCTAGTCAGAGGTGGCATTGACTGTTGCTGTGGAGGAAATCTACAGATGTGTGGCTGGCTATGCTGTCAGGAATCTCATCCTCCTACTGCAGGCAGATTTGGAACCAGCTCTTTGTTTATTCAGGAAGCATTCACTGGGAAACTGTGAAGTCTTTATGAGCCTAATATTTTAAACATCATAAGAGAGAGATTATGCTTTTTGTTTCCATGTGTTTCTTGGATGGCAACATTCTAAGTACTTAATGAGGTACTTAAACCCCATGGATTGAGCGAAAGTCTTCACTGTCTTGAACAGAATCAAGCCTTCTGCTAACAGGAAACCACATTAGTAAGAGGGAAAGAAATAAATAATATTTGCTTATTAGCCTTCAGTAATAGCTCAGACAGACCGTCATCAGAGAGTGACCAGATTTACACTCTCACCAGATGCTACTGGAAACTGGATGAAATAAATGGAAATGAATTTTCAGAAATTAGACATCACGCACAGGAGAGTGATTCCTGAGACAGAGGAAACACGTGAGGGGAGCCTTCTGCCTGCCCTAGCTTTGCTCCTGAAGAGCGCTTCCAGGCCAGTGTGTGCAGTGAAGGGCACTGGAGCAGAAGCTATGCAGCTCTCTGGCCTGAAGAGAGGGAGCTGTAGGCCAAGGAAGCCCTGCCAGTTAGCGTCCTCAGGGCAAGGACCTTGAGGAGAGAGCCCACAGAGACAAGCTTTGGGAATCTCCAGCTGAGCACTGATACGCACATGCATGTGAGAACACAACCCAAGGCCAGGAAAGAGCCAAACAGAAGGAGCAAAGGAAACAGCCCCAAAGTCAGCTCAGAGCTGCAACTGTTCAGGTCCCTGGTCAGCCAGAATGAACAATAAATATCAGGTACAGCACTCAGGGCAACATTGTCTCAACAGGGAGGAAAATGTAAGCCTACAGATACTCTGGTCCCACCTTACATTGCTTAAAAGCAAGACCTGGCAACTTCAATCCATTTCTACATAATTGCTATGCATCTGAGAAAAACAAATCAATCAATAGTTTAAAATTACAATATTTGGCATCAAATCAAAAAGTGTCAGGCATGGGGAGAAAACAATTACCAAGCATGCTATCTCAGTTATCTAGCATTCCTGTGACAAAAATAGCACAAGTTAATGACTTTAATAAATGTGTTCTAGGACTGCAGCCATCAATATAGATTGAAGCTCAACCTCAAGAAAACAGAGATTCTCACCACTGGCTGATTGCAGCATCATGATAGATGGTGAAGATATTGACATTGTTAATAACTTTCGTTTGCTTAGCTCCACACTCTTGGTACCAGCAGCCAGGAAATTAAAAGATGAATTGCATTGGGAAAGTCTGCTGTCAGATATCTCTCCAAAGAGCAATGATGTCAGTCCAGAAACTAAGGTATGCCTGATTCAAACCATGTTCTTTGCAATTACTTGCTATGCATCAGAAAGCTAGTCAATGACTAGGGGTAATAGAAAGAGAATTGATGCCTTTGAGCTGTAGTGCTGGAGAAGAGTATTGAATATACATACTGTGGACTGCTGGGAGAACAAACAGGTTCATCCTGGAGAGGGTGAGACCAGACTGCCCCTTTGGGGTAAGGATTCAGAAGCTTCATCTGACATACTTTGGACAAGTTGCAAGGAGGGACCAGTCCTTAGAGAGAAACATCATGCTTGAGATGGTGGAGGAACAGCACAAGACCCTAGATGAGAAGGATTGATTCAGTGACTGGGGTAATGGGGGTATATGTGTCAGAGACAATAAGATTGGCACAGGATAGAGCAGGGTTTAGGGCTGTTGTATATAGGGTCGCTATGAGTCGCAGGCAACTC
>NW_006399885.1:3025431-3026896 GCF_000299155.1 Elephantulus edwardii | reverse complement strand
GGGTCACCCATTTTGAATAATATTGCATGAGTTCCTTGTTTTTCAATGAGGCATAGTATTCCATTGTGTGAATATACCACAGCTTCTCTATCCATTCAAATTAATATTTTTTTTAAAAAACAACAAATCAGAAAAATGAACTGAGGGAAGGGGAAAGGAGGGAGCGAGAGGGAGTAAAAACATGAAACAAGGAATGGATGAAAATCTAACTTTTCTGTAAACTTTCATTAAAATCACAATTAAAAGAAAATATTTTAAGAAGTTTCTAAAGTTTCATCTTTTACTTCACTGATTGCTGTAAAGCTATATAATGATATATATATTTGGAAAGAATATAAAAGAAATTTATGGAATGAATACAACTTTTGCCAGTTTTGTGACTGTTAAAAATATATAGTACAAGAAATTTGGTGCTTGCTACAAATCAAATCCATCTTCTCACTTTTACTAAAATGGGTGAGGTCCTTGAAACAGTGCTTTTTGAAATGCACTCTTTTGCCTCACAGAAATCTGGTAGAGCAGGAAAATAATGGACAGGAATAGGGGTAATGGATAACCAGGAAATCAAGGGCAAATGCAAAACTGGCTAGTCTAAAAATCATAGCACCCAAGGAAAGAACGAGTTTGTTACAGTCTTTCATTGCTGCCAACTTGTGAGGAGGAAAATAAATGCATATCATTTTACAATAGTTTCTCCAGGACTGAGTACATGTAATGTTGGGGTTCTTAAGTGCTTTTGAGTAGCCTGCAAATCATAACGACCCTGTGTACAACCTAAACTCTGCTCTATCCTGTACCAATCTAGCTATCTCTAACACAACTACCCTAATTACCCCAGTCACTCAATCAATCCACCTCATCGAGGGTCTTCCTCTCCTGCACAGTCCCTCAATCCTCACAAGCATGACATCCTTCTCCAAGAGTGGTCCCCCCCTGTAACATGTTCAGAGCATGCCACATGAAGCTTCAGAATCCATGCCTCCAAGAAGCAGCCTTTTTTAACCTTCTCCAGGACAAACTTGTTCATTTTCTTAGCAGTCCATGGTATATTCAATACTCTTCTCCAACACCACAACTCAAATGCATCAATTCTCCTTCTATCCTTCCTAGTCATTGTCCAGCTCTCTGACGCATAGCAAGTGATTGCAAAGTGATGGCATCAGGTGCACCTTAGTCTCCAGAGCGACACCAGTGCTCTTCTTTGGAGAGGTCCCCAACAGCAGACTTTCCCATCACAATACGTATTTTAATTTCCTGACTGCTGGTGCCTAGAGTGTTGACTGTGGAGCCAAGCAAACGAAAGCTGTTAACAATCTCAATCTCTTCAATCATCCACCCTGATGCTGCCAATGGGCCATGAGAATCTTTGTCTTCTTGATATTGAGCTTCAATCCATTTTACAGAGGCTTTGGATTTCCATTCATTCATTGTTGTAGATTTGTCCCCTCCCAAGGCTCCCCCCCCC
>NW_006399885.1:3015103-3025015 GCF_000299155.1 Elephantulus edwardii | reverse complement strand
GTGTCAGAGACAATAAGATTGGCACAGGATAGAGCAGGGTTTAGGGCTGTTGTATATAGGGTCGCTATGAGTCGCAGGCAACTCCACAGCATATAACAACAACAACAACAACTGACCATTTAGAAGGTGAAATGTCCAAACTCAGATCATTGGCTCTAAGTAAAGATTGCCTCTCTCTTTTGGCTCTGGAAGAGTGTCTTTTCAATATCAGTGGAACTAGTGTTCCTTGTCATCCACGCATGTTCTGGCATCAATCTTTCCCTGGCTCTAGGAGCTTCTCAATTCAGGAATTCCTGGTGCAAAGGGCCTACATACTCTGTTACTTTCTTGATAGTACTGAAGTCCTTCCATTTATGCTTGAATCTTTCTCCTTTTATTTCTTGTAGGATAAAAAAAACACTCCCAGGAATTTCCCTTTACATGAGATCAGGGCTGTGACTTTAGTAAGTTTGTTGCATCCCACTCTAATCTTACAATTGTTGTGCCTGAGCACAACAGATCCCATTTTTACATCGTGAAGGATGAATTATAGCATTAAGTAACTGCCAAGTTGCATGATTATGTAACTGCTAAACCAATAAGAATCATGGCCCAGCCAAGGAGACACATATTTTTAGATAATCCAGTCTATTACAGCACAGACTCAATGGCATTTAACAACAACAACAACAATCCACCGCACATGCAAAGAGCCTATAGTGCACAAAAAGTAATAAACAGGGTGGGGGGAATCCTTAGAACTTATAGAAATGGGGATATGCTATGAAGTTCTTGTGCTTAACATGAAGTGTAATATTACTTGAAGATAGGCTGTGATATGATAAAGATGTATACTATATTTCTTAAACAGAAGTCATGATGTTGTAATGTATCACATGTTGGGGTTTTGATTTAAAGATCATCAATTTACCAGAAGTACTGCAGGAGAAAGGAGGAACAATCTCCTCCTGTTGAGATTTACAGCCTCAGAAAATAGATGAGAGGTCACTGTAAATTGGAATAACCTCAACAACAGTAGGTTATATACCCATAAGAAATTCCCAAAACAAAAAAATTAATAAAATTAAATCAACAAAGGAAATAAAATGAAGAACTCTTTTAAAAAGGGCATGAAAAGAGAAAAAGTAGAACAAAGAAAAGATGGGACAAATAGAATATAAATAGCAAGATGACATATTTGTTTAAATGTAGCTAAATCAATAATTACATTAAATATAAGTATATTTAAATGTCCCAATTAAAATTTTGGACAAAGAACATAACTCATATGACTTTATTTTCCTCTTACCTTATTGAGACTTGTTTATTGCCTTCTTCATGCAAGATGAGAAAAAACATATGAGAAATAACTTTTGAGGTGTAACACGTAACAGAGTGTGGAGACCACATGCGTTCATCTTGTCATTATGAACTGTCTGGTAATATCAGTAATATTCTTTGTTTTGAAAGCTACTTTGTTTGACTTTTGCATAGCTATTTCAGCTCTCTTTTGATTGTTATAAACTTTATATATCTCTCCAACATATTTTTTAACCATTTTTTTCTGTTTTTATAGTACAAGTGGTTGATAGGTTTAGTTTTTTAAAATTTTCACTTGTGGGTCTTTTTGTAGGCAGCATAAACACAACATAAAAATCCAAGATACTTATGTACATGGTAGAACTCAAAATACATGTAGCAAAATGTGACAGAATAGCAAAAAGAATAAACTGCAATTATATTTAGAAGCTCAACATCCTTTTTTTCTCCAATAACTAATGAAACAAAAAGAAAAATAACAAATATATAAAGATTGAACAATACTGTCCATTAACCTGAGTTAATATACACACTACCCACTAAAGCAGAAAACATGTTTCCCAAGGATACATGAAAATTTACTCAGAAAGATCATATTCTGAGCCATAAAACAGATCTCATAAAGTAACAAGAATTAAAATTGTCCACATTGAATTACATTGTTAAGCACTAACAAAAGCATATCTGAAATTTTCTCAAATAGTTGAAAACTAAAGAGTCCACTTATAAATTACTCATTAATCAGATGACAAATCAAATAAGACATTAGAAAGAATGGCATTTCAGCTGAATGAAAATAAAAGTTCAGTTTGTCAAAAATAGTCTCACTCCAGTAACAGTGGCAAAATTTAACAAGACAGCAAGTAATGAATGTTGGAGAGAAGGTGGAGCGATAGGAACTCTTATACACAGTTGGTGGGATTGTACAATGGTACAAGAACTCTAGAAGGCAGTTTGGCACTTCCTCAAAAAGCTGAGCATAGAAATTCCATATGATTCACCTATTCCACTGCTTGGAATGTAACTCAAGAGAATGAGAACTGAGGCACAAATGGAGGCTTGTACACCAATGTTGATAGCAGCATTATTCGCCATTGCAAGAACATGAAAACAGCCCAAATGTCCAACCACAATTAAATGGATTGAAAAGTTTTGGTACAATCATATGATGAACACTACACAACATGCAGTAGCAATGATTTTGTAAATTACTACCTAACTTTGGAGGGATTGGAGGACATTATACTGAGTGAACTAACTCAGTCCCATAAGGACAAATACAGTATAAGACCATTATCATAGAATGAGTATGAGGATCCAAGAGTAGGGAGGCTGGAACCAAAGGGGTAAGAATGGACAGGAAGGGAGGGGGGGTAGGACAATTTGATGAAGGGGTGAAGGAAATGGGAAAAATCCTGTATGAAAAATAATGTACTTGAACTTTGTAAATAAACCAATATAAAACAAAGAGGAGAAAAAAATGAATGAATATTTTTTAAAAATAGATGAAATGTAGATAAAATAGCTAATCACAAGATTAAATAATTGAGAACAAATCCAATTAAAGAAGCAAAAGATCTATACAAAGAAAATTCTAAAACATTACTGCAAGAAACAAAGATACCTGGAGAAATGGAAGATTATACAATGCTCATGGATAGGAAGACTCAATATCATGAAAATAACAATTGTACCAAAGGCAATTTGCAAGCTCAATGCAATCTCAGTGTAGATACCAATTCCATCTTAAACATGACTGAAAGGTAATTTCCAACTTTATCTGGAATTGAAAGAGACCCTGAATAAGCAAAGCACTATTGAAAGAAATAAATAAGGTAGGAGGCATTACACTCCCTGATTTAAAATCTTATTACACAACCATGATGATCAAAACAGCATGGTACTGGAACAACGACAGACACATAGATCAATGGAATAAAGCTGAGAACCCAGAAATCAATTCATCTACCTATGGTCAACTGATTTTTGACAAGGAGTCAAAATCAGTTAAGTAGGGAAATGGTAGCCTCCTTAACAAATGGTGTTGGCAAAATTAGAAAACCATCTGCAGAAAACGAAAGCAAGACTCACTCTGACACCATACACAGTAATTTACTCAAGGTGGATTGAGGACCTAGGAGTAAAACAAAAGACTATACAATTCATCAGAAAAAAAGCTAGGAACAACTCTACAATCCCTAATTTATACCATATACAGACTTCCACGCATAATGAAACATCTATAACCAGGAGAGAATAAAATAACTTAATGAGTCCTTCTAAGAATCAAATCCCTACGCACATCAAAACATTTCTCCAACAAGGTAAAAAAAGAAACCCACAGACTGGGGGGAAAATATTTGATCATGACATATCTGATAAAGGACTTACATCTAAAATTTATAGAATAATCCAACACCTCAATAAGAAAAAGTTAAACAACCCAATCACAAAATAATCAAAAGATATGAACAAATATTTCACCAAATAAGACATTCAGATGCAAACAACACAACAAGAAATGTTCAAAATCTCTGGCTATCAGAGAGATAAAATAAAATCAAAACAACTGGGAGGTTGCTTTATCTTCTCACTACAGCAGCAGAGCAGCAAACAACAAATGCTGGCAAGGTTGTGGAGAGAGATTGGAACTCTTTCTTATTCACTGCTAAGGGGAATGTAAAATGCTACACTGTGGAAGGTGGTCTGGTGATTTCTCAAAAAGTTGGAAATAGAAATTGACCCAGCAATTCCACTATTAGGAATATACCCTAAAGAATCCAGAACTATGACTCAAACAGATGTATTCACACCCATGTTGACCACTATGTTACAATAGCAAAGAGGTGGAAGCAACTCAAGTGCCCATCAATGAACAAATGGATAAAAAAAAACTATGGTGCATTCTCACAACGGAATATTATGTAACATTGAAAAACAATGAACTCATAAAACACTACCCAATGTGGGGGAGCCTGGAGGACATTATGCTGAGTGAAATATCCCAAACACAAAAGAACAAATACTGCATAACAGCACGGTTATAAAATGAGACTCATATGGGGTGTTGAGACCAGGTGAGTAGATATATAATGAACACTGCATTGGAACAAATTAGGGGAGGATTAGTTCAAAAGGAATAGTAAGTATATATATATGACAACAATCTGGAACAAGAGGTACTTTGCAAAGTGGGCTAAGGTAGGAGAGGGAAGAAAATGTGAAGCAATGAACAAATAAATAAATACATACATACATTCATGCATAAAATAGGGGGAAGAACTGAGTGAATCCAAACTGAATTTAAAAATCAACTTGAGGATTTATTTAATGCATTGTAAACTAATGACTGAATTTAATTGTAGAAGACATCATCCATGAATAAAGCAAAAGATCAGTTTAAAGCCAAGAAAGGAAGAAAATATAAAAATGGATATCAAAAGAAACTCTGAAACTTGCAAGGGAACAAAAAGTAGCCAAAACAAGGGGAAGAAATGCTAAGGAAAGCGAACTGAACAGAAAATTTTAAAGGGCTGTGCCAGAGGACAAAGCAAAGTATTGTCATGAAATATATAAGACTCTGGAGTTAGAAACTGTAAAAACAGCAAGAGTTGTGTGGGATGGCTGTTTTATGACCTTTACTAGCTTCACAAAGGGGAGCTGTCTTTATCAACAGTATCAATAACACAAAACCAATTCTCATGTGGTCAGAAATGTCCCTAAAGCTCCCATACCTCTTTCTATCCCTTCTGCTTTGCTGAGTCCAGAATCCAATGTGATGATAATTCAGACCACACAGAGCCATACTGTGGAAGTCAAATGGTTATAATCTAGGTTAATAGCAGAAGAGTCAGGACAGCTTCCAAAATGTGGACACAGACAAACTCAGCCTTGAGCCTCGTGGCTTTAAACCAGTGTTGCAATGTTCTCAGTCCTGCCAATATTAGCTCAACCCTCTGCTCTAAATTATCCAACAAACTTGGGCAAAGGCTTCTAGCTTAGCTCTGGTTCTGTCTGTGAAGGTCTAGCAGCCAGCTCCATCTCATCTCGGAGCTCTCTGGTCCTCAGCTTTGGCTACGGCTGCTGCTGCCATAGGTGTAGCTAGAATGTCTGATCCTGAAGGGAATCCTATATTCCCTCACTTCTTCTCCAAGGTGAAAAAGATCTAATCTGCTGGTGGAGCTGCTTAATTTATTGGTGAGACTAGCCAACCCCTTTGTAGATTGATGAAACTGGCTAATCCCCTTGTGGAATGGTGAAATAGCCAATCCTCGCATGGATATGCTAATGCACCCTATTTACATATTCCACACAGAAGAATCAAGTTCAGTAGTGAGAAAAGCCATATTGAAAGATAAACTCCACAATCTAGAAGACTAAAAGACACTCAGCATTTCTCAAGCTAAAAGAACTGAAGGGAACTCTGGTGGCCTAGTGGCAGGAAGCTACACTGCAATCCCATAGGCATGTGGTTCGAATTCACCAGATGCTCTGCTGAAGAAGGAAGGACAATCTCCTCCTGGACCAGTCAGATCTGATTTGACGATATATACACACACAAAATAATAAAAAAAATAAAATAACTGAAGAACAAATTCAAGTCTCACATCAAGAAAATAGTCAAAACCAACTCAACATGGGGAGGTGTGGGGACCCAAGTGTGAGAGACAATGTACATAAACTTTGTAGGTAAGCCATTGTAAAATTAACTTAAAAAAAGAAAAAGAAAGATTACTGAAAGTCCTCACTTCAACAACAACAACAAAAAAAACCCAATTCAACAGCAGTTGACTTGATTTTTCTTTTTAATTTTTTAAGTAATTCTGATAAAGGAATCACAGGGATCAAACTAATCTCCCCCCACAAAAAAAGGCATTCAATTTTTTTATCCTATTTGAGAAGAAACAAACAATATAAAAACAGAAAAATAGAGAAAAAGAAAATAGTAAAATCAAGAGCAAGCATTTTTTTATTTTTTAAATCATTTTAATGAGCATTTACAGATATTTTGGATTTCCATTTTTCATTGCTGCACTTCTCTACCCCCCCAGCCCTCCCTTCCAAGTTCACTTCTCTCTTTCAAAAGTAAAAGAGCAAGCATTTTTAAAAGAATGGCAAAATGGATAAAATGTTGTTGCTGTTGCTGTTGTTGTTGTTGTTGCTGTTGTTGTTGTTATGTGCCATCAAATACAACCATAGTAACCCTATGAACAAAAAATCTGAACCCCCTTATATCTTGTGCCATTCTCACACTTCCTAACACACTGGAGCCCACTGAGGGAGTCACCATGTCAATCCACCTGATCAAGGATCTTTTTCACCAACCCTTCACCTTTCCAAGCATCATGTCCCTCTCCAAGGAATAGCCCTTCTTAGTAATATGCCCACAGTATGTGAAGTGAAGCTTCATCATCCTTGCCTCCAAAGAGCATTCTGTCTGACCTTTTCCAAGACGTATTTGTTTGTTCTCTTGACAGGCCATGTTCAGTGCTCTTCTCCAATGTCACAGCTCAAAGGCATCAATTCCTTTTATGCCATCCTTATTTATTGTCCAGCTCTCAGATGTGATCAGAATGACCATGGCCTGAACCAGACGCACCTTAGTCTTCAAGCTGACATCAGTACTCCTCAATAATTTGCAGAGCTCCCTAGCTGCCAACTTTTCCAGTGCAATATGTCTCCTGATTTCCTGACTGCTGGTACCAAGGGTATTAATCTTTTATACAAGTAAGATGAAGTTGTTGACAGTTTCAATCTTTTCTCCATCAATCATGATGTATGCCTTTCAGTCCAGTGATAAAAAAACTTTTGTCTTCTTGACATTGAGATGCAATCCATATTTAAGACTATATTCTTTGATCCTCTGCAACAAGTGCTTCAACTCCTCCTCATTTCAGAAAGCAAAGTTGTGTCATCTGCATAACACAGGTTATTAATGAGCCTCCCTCTGATCCTGGTGCCACATTCCTCTTCACAGAGTCCAGCTTCTTAAATAATTGAGGCTAAATACATTAAATTAATAAATAAATTTAAATAATAAATAAATTAATTAAAATACATTCACATGAACCAAAATATGATCTCTAATCTATTTCATCTGAATTTCAAGATCATCTTAAGAAAAGATTTGAAGCTTTCAACGGCAATGATAGAAGACCAGATGAGCTATAGGATTATAATATCATCCATGAAGAAAGCAGAAGGTCATTACAAACACAGAGGAGAGGAAAAAACCCAAAATGGATGTCGAATAGACTCTAAAAATGGCACTAGAAGTGCAACAATGAATGAATGAAAATACAAAGTCTCTGTAAATTTTCATCGAACTTAACAATAATTTTTTTTAAATGGCATTAGAGCACTGAGAAGTCAAAACAAAGGGAAAACATGCCAAAGTAAAAGCTGAACAGAAGATTTCAAAGGGCAGCTTGAGAAGACAAGAAAGTATTCTAATGGAATGTGCAAAGAGCTGAATTGGAGAATAAAAAGGAAGAACTCACTCTACATTTCTCAAACTGAAAGAAAATAAAAACAAATTTAAGTCTTGGGTCACAATATTGAAAAATGTTATGGGCAATATATTGAATGACCCAGAAAGCACCAAAAGAAGGTGGAGGGAATCACTATACCAAAAAGAACTGACTGATACTGAAAAATTTCAGGACGTACCATATGAGCAGGAGCCAATTGTAATGAAGGAGGAAGTAGAAGCTGCATTGAAGGCATGAGCAAAAAATAAGGCCTCAGGAATCTATGTGATACCAATTGACTTGTTTGAACTAACAGATGTAGCCCTGGATGTACTCACCAGTCTATGCTGGGAAATTTGGGGGATAGCTGTCTGGCCAACAAATTGAAAGGTGATCCAACAGAATGTGGAAACTATCAAACAATAGATAAACTACTCACAGACTAAAGAAGAACAAAAGAGAAAACACAAATAATTGCATTAGGATTGAGAGTGACATTGTGAACAGCTTTTATGCCCACAAATTTAACAACTTAGATTAAATGGGCAAATTTTTTAAGAGAAATATTCTACCAAAACTTTCACATGGTAATCAAAATATTCCTATACTTATTTTTAATTCCAACATCTCAAAAATTAAAATTGTAATTATTTGAAGAATCAATATCTAAAAGTTACCCCCTAAGGGAACTCTCTCTCCTCCCTCTCTTGCTCTGTTTGTATGTGTGTGTGTGTGTGTGTGTGTGTGTGTGTGTCTGTGTGTGTGTTATTGTTGTTGTTATTGTCGATTGCCTTTGAGTTGAGTATGACTCATAGCAACCCTATGAACAAAAGGCCTGAAGCCCCTAGACAACTATAGACATTAATCAAAGTTCACAGAGTCTGGAGGCAGGTTATTTAAGAAGTGGATGCTACTCCTGAGAGAGAGAGAGACTCATACATGTCTGTCATGATGGAAGCAGAGAAGATTGAAACTGTCAATAACTTCATCTTACTTGGATCGAAAAATTAACACCCTTGGTATGAGCAGTCAGGAAATAAGGAAACACACTGCAGTGGGAAAATCTGCAGTTAGAGACCCTTCCAAATTATTGAGGAGTAGTGATATCAGTTTGAGGACTAAGATATGTCTAATTCAGGCTATGATCTTTCTCATTACTAGATATGCATCTGAGACCTGGACAATGAATAAGGATGACAGAAAAAAGAATTGAGGCCTTGGAGCTGTGGTGTTGGAGAAGAGCACTGAACATCCCATGGACTGCCAAGAAAATGAATAGATAAGTATTGGAGAGGGTGAAGCCAGAGTGCTATTTGGAGGCAAGAATGATGAGGTGCTATTCCTTGGAGAGGGACATGATGTTGGGAAGGGTGGAGGGTCAGTGAAGGAGAGGAAGACTCTCAACCAGGTGGATTGACATGGTGACTGCTGCAATGGGCTTTTGTGTGTATGAAGCATGAGGATGGCTCAGGACAGGACTGGTTTCAGATCTTTGGTTCATAGGGTTGTTTTGAGTCAGACTCGACTCAACTCGATAGCACCTAACAACAACAACATGTTTCTGAAGAGCTGAGCAATAAATAAAGATGACAGAAAAAGAAATGATGCTGCCTTTGAACTGTGGTGTTGGGGTACTGAATATTGCATGGACTGACAAAAGATCAAAAAGGTATGTCTTGGTATAGCCACGGTGCTCCTCGAAGGGAAAGATGATAAACTTCGTCTCGCATACTTTGGGCACGTTTCTAGGAAAGGCTATTGCTTGGAGAGAGATATCAAGGTTAGGATGGGGGGGGGGGGGGAAGGCAAAAGAGAGATAGACCTGTTTTTCTTCACCCAAAGGCAGAAAGTGGCCTTAACGAAGAGGATGAAGTTGGGCAGGTGAGTGAAGACTGAATGCAAGAGCTGAGAACATTTACTTCCCAAATATTGTCTCAAAAGCCTCCATTGAGTACCTCCATGTGTCTGACAACATGTCAAAAGTATTCAAGGAATAGGAAGAAAGTGAAAGTTGGGTGGATCACAGCTGGAGAAAACATTATCCTGTTTTCAGGGAAACTACAGGTTAGAGGGACTGGAGGTGATAATAAAATGTCATGAATGAAACATAATATAAAGGAATTATTATATGAAAACAAATTTT
>NW_006399885.1:3013677-3014824 GCF_000299155.1 Elephantulus edwardii | reverse complement strand
AACATAATGCGCTAAAATATAATACTTTTAAATATTTTTTTTTTAAAAACTGGAAAAAGAAGAAAAGTCAACAAGGTAAATCCAATGTGATGCCTGCTTACAAGAGTGAGCTCAGGTTCTCTAGAAACACCCAGCGGGGACCCCTTAAACAGTCTTTAAAAACAAAACAACACGCCAAAACAGTGCCATGGAGTCAATGCCAACTTATAAAGACCCTGTAAGAGAGAGCAGAACTGCCGCATGGGCTTTCCAGGGTTGCAGTCTTATCAGAAGCAGCCTCATCTTTCTCCCCCCCAGAGTGTCTGGTGGTGGGTTCCAATCACCAACCTCTTGTTTAGCAGCCAAGTGCTTTGATTAGCAACCAGGGCTCCTAGAACACTTTGCTCTGGGAAGTAACTCTAAAGCTAAGAACCTGACCTTAGACCAAGGGGGAAAAAGGAGAAGGGTGTAACACTGAAAGGAAAGGTGAGGGTATAGAGTCTGAAGTGGAGACTGTGAAGAGGACGCTGAGGAGACAAGGCTGGAGAGTCACTGAGCCTAAATTAGAGATTACCAAGGTCCTCTTGCTCTGCACGGAGTCTGAACTTCATTCTGAAAGCAGCTGGTGCCATTGAAGGAGCATGAGCAGAGCAGGACAGAGGCAGACTCTTGTAAAGAGAAGCCTCTAGCTGCAGGGTGCATCGAGAGAGTGGAAGCCCATAAGGGGAGCTGGAAGCTAGAGGAAAAGGTCTTCTAACTGTACTGTGTATCCTTGGGTCCAAAGCAACAGCCTCCATTGGGTCAACACTGGGATGTTAAAGATAAAAAGGTAATAAAGATAGGGCAGGGTGTGAGCTTCTGAGCTGACAGGTGTTGAAGGAGAGTTAGCACTTCTTATCGGCAGCACCTTCCAGGGCCACCTTCCTTTAACACCCTTGCTGATAAAACTAGAAGCTCCGGTTTCTTTATTTCAGGGACAAAGAAGCAGATCTTTGTTCTATGTAATAAATGCACCAAACCCACTCCATAGTCTCAATATATGGAAAGTGATGGTCGTGGTCCCAGAGATCTGGTCCATTTTTTTAAATTTTTTTAATTATTATTATTAATTTTAATAGACATTTACAGAGGTTTTGGATTTCCATTCATTCATTGCAGCACTTTTCTC